>NC_045961.1:42942246-43039746 GCF_010909765.2 Amblyraja radiata
CTTTCAATTGTTCTGAGATATTGAGGCCAGTTGTAAAATTGGCACCATGTTTCAACTGAAACTATGCAATATATTGAAGGAATGAAATGTGGGATTTTCCCAAAAGAGCTGTGGGAAAACTGATTTGTTACACTGACACCCTCAACCTTTGAAACGTGTATCTGAGAAAGAAACCACACATGGAATCTTGCCAAATGTAACATTGGACACTATCTGGCATCAAATCACCTAAAATCTTTACTCTTTCTAAGAAATCAAATGTAAACTAAATGTGTTATTTTATTCTATGTCAGCAACACTATTTGCATCTCAGAAACTAGGGCAGTATTGATTCAGGAGTAATTTGAAGGTACATAAATGCCACTGAGATTTTCTTTCTCAGCTGTTTTCCTCAATGTTAGAATAAATTAGTGAGATCTGTCACCCCACGCATTCCAGTAATGCGATCAGCTTAATCTGTAAAGTGCTCTTAGCACAGCCAGCTATCAAGTCACATTGATGGTAATTCTGCAAATGATTTTCATAATATTGCTTAAAACACAATGGTGCAGTAAAACCTGCATCTGCACTGCGTCATGGGTACAAGAGGAAACAAGTTTACCAAATCAAGACAGAGGTGGGAGGCAAAACCTCACTTTCCATTGAAAATTGCTGAGAATTTTGAAGTGGTAATTTTGATGTTAACTCCAACATTATTTCCCAAGCATTTTAATGTCTGGACGGATGCGAATAAAACAAGGTTACCCTTTCCACTGACATCCAGCTTTGAAATCAACTCATTTACTTGGTCAGAAGGAGAACATCTACAATGCAAGGAGGAGGCCTTTAGACTTTACTTTAGAGATAAATCGTGGAAACAGGCCCTTTGGCCCATGGGTCTATGCCACCTGTACACCAGCACTATCCTGCAGACTAGGGACAATTTACTAATTTACTGAGGCCAATTAACCTACAAACCTGAACTTCTTTGGATTGTGAGAGGAAACCAGAGCACCCGGAGAAAGCCCACGCTCTCCCAGGGAGAACGTACAAACTCCATGCAGACAGCACCCACAGCCAGGATTGACCCCGGCTCTCTACTGCTGCACAGTGTGCCACCTCAAGTGTCCTGTTGCTCAAAGTAACTGCTGTGCTCTGGGACTTGATGAAGAGGGAAAGCCCAGCATTTGTTATAATGAAAGGCTTGGATAGACGTGGAAAATATGTTTCCAGTAATGGGGGGATCTAGAACCAGAAGGCACAGTCTCAGAATAAAGAAATGGATCTTTAGAATGGAGATGGAGAGGAAATATTTTAGCCAGGGAGTGGTGAATCTGTGAAATTCATTGCCACAGACAGATGTGGAGGCCAAGACATTTGGGTATTTTTAAAGTGGAGATTGATGGGAGCATGGGGTTGAGTGGGATGAATAGATCAGCCATGATCGATGGCGGCATAGACTTGATGTGCTGAATGGCCTAATTCTTCTTCTATGTCATATGTCATCTTTGCCTGAGTGAATAAGCAAATCATAGAAGAAAAAAGACGTTTCATGGACATAAATCCGATTTGCCAAAAACTTCCTTTGATCTCACACACCTAATTACTGTCGACTCACGGTACTGAAAACCTTTTTATGCATTTTGTATCAATGTGTAATTTATTCTGAAGGATATTTCCCTCAAACAAGCACTGCAAGTAGAATTTTTACTCCAGCATTCTTTGGATAAATAAAGACATAAATGCTGGAGTAACGCAGCGGGTCAGGCAGAATCTCTGGAGATCAATGGATATGTGACATTTCAGAAGAAGAAGACCCATCACCTATCCATGTTCTCCACAGTTGCTGCCTGACCCGTTGAGTTACTCCAGCACTTTGTCTTTTTTTGTAAGCCAACATCTGCACTTTCTTGTGTCTCAGAAAACAATTTTAACTTCCTTACTCCTTTCTAAATACCTCATTTATAAATTATGACCCACATTAGCATGAACATTTTAAGTGATCCATTTTTTATTTTGGCACCTCAGTTTTGAAAAAGATATTTGGTCTTAGTTTTCCATCAACAAAATGCTTACCTTACTGGAATCATTCCTTTGGGTTATGTTCATGGGAGCTTCATTTTCTTTGCATTGTGTTGGAAAATCTTGTTCATTAATCACTGGACACATTTTATTATAAAGTTCATTATTAATTAATGATCTTTGAGAAGATGTGGTATAGCATCCATCAATCTGCAGATCTGGATGGCATAGATGCAGAATTTACTAGGATAGAAACCCATTTTCAAAAACACAAGCTGTGGGTTGATCCCTTCATCATTGCAGGGAGGCCTCAACGGCAATTGAAATGTGGTTGTGGGCCTAATCAGAATAGACAATAGACAATAGATAATAGGTGCAGGAGTAGGCCATTCGGCCCTTGCGCTGTGATCATGGCTGATCATCCACAATCAGTGCCCCGTTCCTGCCTTCTCCCCATATCCCTTGACTCTGCTATCTTTAAGAGCGATCCGCTATCTAACTCTCTCTTGAAAGCATCCAGAGAATTGGCCTCCACTGCCTTTTAAGGCAGAGAATTCCACAGATTTACAACTCTCTGGGTGAAAAAGCTTTTCCTCATCTCCGTTCTAAATGGCCTACCCCTTATTCTCAAACTGTGGCCCCTGGTTCTGGACTCCCCCGACATCAGGAACATGTTTCCTGCCTACAGCGTGTCCAATCCCTTAATAATCTTACATGTTTCAATAAGATCCCCTCTTCTTCTTCTTAATTCCAGTGTATACTGGAAGCCCAGTCGCTCCATTCTTTCAACATATGACAGTCCTGCCATCCAAGGAATTGACCTCGTGCACTCCCTCAATAGCAAGGATGTCCTTCCTCAAATTTGGAGACCAAAACTGCACACAATATTCCAGGTGTGGGCTCACTAGGGCCCTGTACAACTGTAGAAGGACCTCTTTGCTCCAATACTCAACTCCTCTTGTTATGTAGGCCAACATGCCATTAGCTATCTTCACTGCCTGCTGTACCTGCATGTTTACTTTCAGTGACTGATGAACAATGTTGAGAATAATGTTGGTTAATCTAATTTGATCAGCCTGACTAGTCAGTACCAGTCATCAAGTAAACCATTGAAAGGCAAAAAAACAACAACATTTTGCAGGCACTGGGCATCTGAAATGAAAGCAGAAAGAATTGGAAGCACTCAGCTGGTAATATACATAATTGGGGAAAGAAACAGAGGCAATGTTTCAGGTTAACAACCCTCCTAATTCTTTTTCTAAAGGCCATCAAACTGAAACTTTGACGTTGTCACTTTTCCACCAATGCAGTCTGCTATGGACGAGGTCTTTATATCTTCAGATATAGTCATCAGTTACGCTACAAGTAAGATTCTATGCGGCACAGTGGTGCAACAGGTCGAGCTGTTGTCTTACTGCACCAGAGACCCAGGTTAAATCCTGGCCTCCAGTGCTGTCTGTGTGGAGTTTGCACATTCTTCCTGACACCACACCGGTCTCCTCTGGGTTTGCTCCAGTTTCCTCCCATATCCCAAAGACATGCAGGTTTATTGGCTTCTGTAAATTTCCCTTTGTGTGTGGGACGAAGATGAGAAAGCGGGATAACATAGATACAGATGGAAAAAGCTCCCTTCGGCCCACCATGTCCACACTGATCATCAGCCATTGATTTGCACCCATTTAATCTCTTTGTTTAACACAGTCTCCCCACTTTCCCATCAATTCGCCCCAGATTCTACACTCACCTTCTGTAACGTATATAGAGCAGAGTAGACCCAAGTGCAGAGAACACAGGGGCAAACTAAACTCAAAAGCTTGTACTGTACTAGAAATCCTGATGTAGAAAATAAAAATCCATAACCAAGCAAGAAAGAGACAAACATCAGAACTTAAATAGGGAAGCTCAATAGGTAACACAAATGATGCAGAGGTAAAAGTAATTAAAGATACTTGAACACAGGACCATAGTCTATGCTGCCCCCAGTGGTCAGCAGAGGGATTAGCACCGCCACATCCACACATTAGGGACAATTAACCTACCGACCCTCACAACTTTGGAGGAATCTAGAGAAACTTAAGGGACATCAAACAGATCAAGGGAGGACTTGCAAACTCCACACGGCCAGCGGCCATGGTCAGAATCAAACCTAGGTCTCTAGTTCTGTGAGGAAGTGGCTCTCCTATCTGCACCACTGTGCAGCCCATACCTTGGTCCAGACAGGGAGGAAACAGGGATGTAAGTGATTGTTAACCACAATTACTTGGGGATACAATGGAGCAAGAAGAGGATTCTTCTTCTAAATCCTTTCATAGGCAGTTGTTTCCTATATATATATTGGTCAATACCCCTGTTAAAGATGTTGCTAATGAGGTCACATCAGAAGGATAGGTTTATTTACATTGTTCAGGAATGTTCTTGCATGTGTGTTTCTTTGTGGATCTGCAGAGCAAAACAGTCTAAAAAATACTTCCCTCCCTGACGTGGATACAATTACTTTTCATTACTTTAGGTAAAAATAATTTCACGCTGTAAGAAAACTCAATAACAAATCTTGTGACATTCAGTTTAGAGATACAGCGTGGAAACAGGCCCTTCGAGACCACACCGGCCATCAATAACCCATACATGTTATCCCACTTTTGCATCCAACACAATAGGGGCAATTTACAGGGGTCAATTAATCTATTGACCTGCGCGTCTTTGCGATGTGGGAGATAACCAGAGCACCCAGAGAAAACCCACACGGTCACAAGGAGAACGTGCAAACTCCATACAGACAGCACCTACCGTCAGGATTGAACCTGGGTCTCTAGCGTTGTGAAGCAGCAGCTCCACCATTGCTCCACAGTGTTCCTTCTTGATCCCTTGTTTCTTTCATTCTTCATCTTTGGCCTGGAAAACAGTAGTTAGGACAAATTTATTTCCATAAATTATTTAATGTATGAATGATCAACTCCAAATGCGCTACAAAACTCCTAATATATATTAGCAGGTGTTGATTTTATTTTGGCTTGTGTTGAGTCATCTGATAAGATGATCAAATTTCCTTTCAGTCCATTCTGGAGATTTCTTTTTTGCTTGAAAACAGCAGATACAGTACATCCATTGACAAGCTTGCATTATGAAATAAGCTTGTTGATGGACAGAATCCACCTACCGGCAAAATCCTTTCCTTGTGAACCTGCCATAGGACAAGGAATCTATTTCCCAGGGGAGCTATTCTGTTTAATTACATTTCAATGCAGGAATAACTCAGTGAACAATAATCTTCCACGTGTATGCCAACAAGGGGCGGCAAGGAAGCGCAGCAGTAGAGTTGCAGCCTTATAGCCCCAGAGGTCCATGTTCAATCCTGACCACAGGTGCTGTCTGTACGGAGTTTGTACGTTCTCCCTGTGATGGCGTGGATTTTCCTTGGATGCCCCGGTTTCCTCCCACACTGTAAAGGCGTACAGGATAATTGGCTTTAGTAAGGTTTGTAAATTGGCCCAAGTGTGTAAGATAGTGTTATTTTACGGGAATCGTTGGTTGGCTTGGACTCAGTGGGCCGAAGTTCCTGTTTCCGCGCTATATCTCTAAAACCAAACTAAAGTAACTGGTATAGAAGTAATTCTTCTATTGCCAAGGCAAAATGGTAATCATTTGATGCCTTATCATCCTGCAGCAGGTGCGGATAAGAAAGAAAGGGAATTTCCTTCTGAGGCGGGCTTCCTCCATTCATCTGCTAAGCCCATTCTTACAGTGACCTCTGACCTGATCATGGGGCTTTGTATAGCATATAAACTGCTTTGACAACCAGCCAACCATGTCCCAAGGCTGAACCAGCTGTCAAAGCCATCAGAGCTAAATGCGTCTGAATATCTTAGTAGCAAAAGGACCATTTCTTTCCAATTGCCGACTCACCAAATCATCACCTGAGTGAATTCAGTGGTCATTTTTTGACAAGGACTGCCATAAAACCTCTGTCAAGAATCTGATTCTCTACCTCCAAGAATAGCTTACCCTTCAGGTCCCTAATAACCTCTACTCTTTCATTTGTTATTCTTTTGCTCTTTATGCTCTTTCCCTTCATAGAACATCTTTAAATTTTTATTTTTACTTTAGTCAGCAGCATTTTTTCATACGCTGTTATTATTCAGCGCAAATAACGTTCTGCTTCCATGGCACTATTAGTTTATTAGCATCTGTTTCTACATGTTTAGTGGAAGTTAAGTGATATTATTCACGTCTCCTATTTAATTTCCTCAAAAAGTACTTTCTTTGGGTAATTGTGTAGTAAATTTCTTCTCGTAATGGTGTGGTAAATACAGTTCACCGCTTGATCCAAATTAAATGCTGAAGAACAGTCTGTAACTGCACAATCAAAGGTTCCCAAAGCAGGCAGAGGTGATGCTGGAAATTCTGCTGCTATAGTCACCAATGAGGGCACAAGCTGGAATTGAAATGTTCACCAAAATGAAGATAGCTACAAAATGCTGGAGTAACACGCGGGTCAGACAGCATCTCTGGAGAAAATGGATAGATGATGTTTCGGGTCCGGACCCTACTTCAGTCTGATTTGGTTTAAATGATTAAAAATAATTTAACTGAAAAGTTTGGAAGTGTGATCTTATGAAGGTGTATAAAATAATGAGAAAAATGGATAGGGTGAATGCACAAGTCATTTTATCTAGAGTGAGGGAGTCAAGAACCGGAGGACATAGGTTTAAGGTGAGAGGGGTAAAAAGTTAATAGGAAACTGAAGAGCAACATTTTCACTCAGAAGGAGGTGGGTGTATGGAACAAGTTGCCTGAGGAGATAGTTGATGCAGATACTACATCATCTGTATTGTATAGACAGGTGCATGGATAGGGAAGGTTTAGAGGGATATGGGCCAAACGCGGGCAAATGGGACCAGTATAAATGTGGCATCTTGGTCAGCATGGTTGGGCGTAAGGTCATGTTTTCGTGCTCTATGACTCTATGGTATTCACTAATCAATATTTTATCTTAAACATCTTTAAATTAGTCAAAAAAGTAAATATAAACTAAAGAAAACTAGTAAGGGACTTAATGTGTAGGAAGGAACTGCAGATGCTGGTTTCAGTCTGATTTCAGTCTGAAGAAGGGTCTAGACCCGAAACATCACCCATTCTTTCTCTCCAGAGATGCTGCCTGTCCCGCTGAGTTACTCCAGCATTTTGTGTCTACGTGAGGGACTTATCTGCAGTTACCTTTTAAATCAAAGTGCCATCCTAGCATTTGGCCTCCAGTTGATCTCCAAGCTCCATGTTTCAATGCCAAGGCATGGAATCTGGACCAGACTGACCGGTGATGAAGACCAGACTGCCCTGTGAAGAAGACCAGACTGATCTGTGACGAAGACCAGACTGACCGGTGATGAAGACCTTGCAGTTGAACTGTCAGCAACAATCAAATACAATTAGGCCAGTATCTAATAACTTTTAAATCTTGCCCTTGTCCTCAATATAATACAGAGATAAATGTATTTTTACTTCAAATAATATAAAGTACAATTGTATTCACATCAGTGTGGACTTGGTGGACTGTTTATATCTTGAATCTTGCATGACTCTTGTATCTTGCTATAATATTCAAAGGTTTGAATGGCCGTGACTGGGGCCTATCAATGAAAAACCACTATGTTCATTATTTCTATTTCAGTAAATGGGCTGAGATACCAGTGTAAGATCATTGAGAATCAATTTATGCCTGATGTAATCAGTGCTCAAAGTCTATTAATGTAAATTGTACTTTTCATTTTACCTGTCCACCAATGATTGTCCAGCAACTGGTGGTCTGGCACCTCCTTTAATCCGTACAAAGTTCAAGTCCGCACTTGAAATTGCCCCGAAAATATGGCGGCTAGGCCTGGTGAGGAGGCCGATGTCAAACTCATTGGGTCTTCCGCGACCAATCGGCGGGTCAAATTCGCTCCCTACGGCCAGGGCTAGGGAACTACGGCCAGGCCAGAAGTGGCAGATCTGCTCCTATAGCCATCTTCTGAGGCTGACTTTGTGGGCCATTATCTCCACACCCCAGCACCATAGGCAGACTGTTCTGGTATCGTTCGACTCTTCTCAGAGGTCATGACCTGCAAACAGATGGTGAGCTTCAGACACACACCAGTTTTAGTTTTATTGGAGAAAATGGATAATCAAACTTGGGCAAATCATGGTTATTTGAGGATGCATCTAACATTGGTCTAACCACTTGGGGACAACAAGTTCCATCACGGATACTGACCTCCTTACAATCGAATGGGATCTATAGAAGCGCTGCCTCAATAAGGCAGTCAACATAATGAAAGACCTACACTGCGCTGGCCATGCTCTCATTTCACTCCTGTCAGTGGGAAGAAGGTATAGGGGTCTGAAAACTGTGACCTCCAGGTTCAAGAACAGCTTCTTCCCATCAACCATCAGGCTCTTGAACACTACAAACACGAATCAAACTATGAACTATGAACTGTCTTGGTTGCATGTCGGGCTTTTTGCTCCAACATTATTTTTTTTTAATTCATTGATTTTGTTGTTGTTGTTTATGTTGTTTATGTTGTTTATGTTATCTATGTTGTTTATGTTATCTATGAGTACTGTGTACACAGGCCTATTATACTGCTGCAAATAATTGTTCCAGTCAATACGACATATGACAATTAAACACTTAACTCTTGATGGAGAACAGTCGGCCATGCATAATTTTCATTTCACTTACCAATTTGATTGTTGTAATTGTAGAAGTTGTGATGAGAGCATGGAAAAATGCAGTGAAGAATAAACGAGATGGCAGCCCCGGTGGCACACTAAATGTACCCGCTAAATATGTATGCCTCATGGACTGGAGTGAGCCTGAATTTTAATTTCTTCTCAGAGTTCTTGGGCCAAGTCAGCTGCGATGGGGCTGAGGCACAGTAATTGCTCATCAAGCCTTCTGGCCCACAAGTAAAAAGCTGACCTGGATTCTATTACTTTTTTTTTTCTTGAATTAATGTTAATGTTTCGCTGAACACTTATGCTCAGACCCGCCAATGCCTACTGGATCTCCCGTTTGCTAACCCCTTTAATTCCAGTTCCCATTCCCACTCTGACCTTTCTGTCCTGGACCTTCTCCTCCATTGCCAGAGTGGGGCCACATGCAAACAGGAGGAAGAGCACTTCATTTTCCAACCTACAACCTAACGGTATGAACATTGAATTCTCCAATTATATGTAACAAAGTTATATAAATTCTGTGGAATTCTCTGCCTCAGAGGGTGGTGGAGGCAGGTTCTCTGGATGCTTTCAAGAGAGAGCTAGATAGGGCTCATAAAAATAGCGGAGTCAGGGGATATGTGGAGAAGGCAGGAACGGGGCACTGATTATGGATGATCAGCCATGATCACATTGAATGGCGGTGCAGGCTCGAAGGGCCAAATGGCCTACTCCTGCACCTATTGTCTATTGTCTATTGTCTATTGTCTATTGTCTATAAACACTCCCCTCTCCCCTAGCCACTAAACGTTAGATAACCTTGTGGTCACATCATCCCTAGCCAACAATCTACCGATCAGGGAACCTCCCTGCCTGAAGTCATCTGTTGTCAGATCTGATTTGTCCTGTTTATTTTCTTGCTTTCTGTTCCCCCCCGCTCACCTTACAATCAGTCTACAGAAGGGTCCCGTCCCGAAACCTCACCTATCCATGTTTTCCAGAGATGCTGCCTGACCCGCTGAGTTACTCCAGCACCTTGTGTCCATCTTAGTTAATTGCTAATATTTGGCTAAGGAAGTGAGGATCTAATACCTCCTGCAATCATGCAATCTGCCAGCACCATCTGGAGATGCGCAAGAATAGTTATCACACAGTAGAAATGCCACCTACAGAACCAGGTACCAGAAAGAAATAAGAGGCTTCATCAAAGGAGAAGAGAATAAAAGAATATAGTGGACAAATGGAAGAAAATATTAAAAAATTAGCATTTACAAAATCTGAATTAAAAACGAATAACACTAGATTTGTACATTAATTCAACATTTTGAATAATATTACAAACAATATGTCTGCACTAGTATTCTCTAATGTTTTATATTATTTAAGACTATAATTCACATCATATAGTCATTAGTCAAACATGTATAGAAACAGGCCCTTCAGCTCAACTTACTCACGCCGATCAACATGTCCCATCTATTCTAGTGCCACCTGCCCATATTTGGCCCTCATCCCTCTAAACCTTTCAAAAATCCATGGACCTGTCCAAATGTCTTTTAAATGTTGTTATAGTACCTGCTGCAACTATCTTCTCTGTCAACGCATTCCATATACCCTTACACTATGTGAAAATGTTGCCCCTCCTGTTCCTATTAAATCTTTCCTCTCTGACCTTAAACTTATGTCCTGTGATTTTTGATTCCGTTATTCTGAGTAAAAGGCTCTGCATTCACTCTATCCCCTCATGATTTTATGCACTTCTATCCGATTGCCCCTCAGTCCCCCGTGCTCCAAGGAAAAAAATAGGGTAAAATATTTTGATTTCATAGTGCTCATTCTGCCTCAGATTGTGGCCAAAATCATATTATAATCCTAGAAAATTTGAGAAATTATTTGGCTGCATTATTCCTCCCCAGTATCCATTTTAATGCCAAATATTAGCAGATTCTCTGGCAATCCAAAATAGATAGAAGCCAAAAATATAATGCAAAACAATTTACCTTGTCCTTCACAGGAGTTAATCAAATATTTAATCAAAAATTAATCAAAAATTAGTCTAATATTTTTTTTACCTCAATGATTATCGTAGTAGTTTGAGCAAAGCCGAAATGTTCATATTCTATTTTGATAGATTACATCAACATTTTACTTGAACTACCCAATATGTTTTCTGGTAAGTTCCCAAATTAAAATAAAATATTAATAGACAATAACATCTTCTGGATTTGAATCGAAAAACAACTCATTAAAGCAAAACGTTGATATATAATATCTGTTTGATGTGCCAGAGGGACTTGGTACAGAGGCACCTGGTCATTGGGTGGCGCCATGCGCGGCAGTCTCGCCAGCAGTTTGTCAGTCATTTAGATTTGTTTTGTTTTTTAGTATGTCTAATGTATGTGTAAATGTCTCTCGGTATGTTTTTATTTTGGGGGGGGGGAGGGGGAAACCGTTTCCAGTCACTTACCTCGGTGGAGATGTGGTTTTTCTCCTAGTCACATTTTAGCCCTCCCTCGAAGCCTAACAACTTGGATTGGTGCGGCCTTTCCCGGAGACTGGCCAGAGCTTCAGCAGCAGGCACGGCGTGGATTTTAATATCACAGAGGCTCCGACCGCCGGCCTGCTGATTTTAACATCGTGAAGCCGCGGTCTGCGGAGCTTCTAGCAACGGGCTTGGAGCGGACTTTACCATCCTGGAGCCAGGAAGCCCTTACCGTGGATCGCCGGAGAAAAGCTCTGACCGCTGGCCTGCCTGCGGCCTATAACATCGATAAGCTGCGGTCTCCAGTAAGGAAGTGGCCGATTCGGGCACTCCAAGCCGCGGAGTGGGTTCTATCCATCCCAATGTCGGAGCTTCGATCATCCCGACGAGAGGGCCTGTACCTCGGGCCGTCCGTAGCGGCGACTACGGAGGGTCAAGGCCCCAAACACAGGTGAACAAAAGGAGGAAGACTTACTGACTGTTTATGTTAAGTTCCAGGGCCGGCCTTATAAATATATAATTATAAATGAGTCATATTCAGGCACTTGCCGTGTGTAATTACTCAGGGTAGACAGTCAGTCGGCTTATAAAAAATCTTAAACCGCGCATGCGCAGATTGTTTTCCTCTCTGTAAAAATAAAAAATTTAAATAAAGAAAGTAACAATTCAATTTGCCCAAGGCTTCCAAATCTCTTACTTTCTGAATTATTGAATGGGTGGGGATTGGAGGGTGATGGCAGATGGAGAGATGGAGGGAAAAACGGGAGCACACCGGGACAAGTTGAATCAGTTGTGATCTTATTGAGTGACAATACTAGTTCAAGGGACCAATTGGAGGGAGAGTTCCTTTCGCAGCATGTGGGGAGTCTGGCCAGGGGTAAAGTTGCGGGGAGGGCAGCAGCGTTGAGAAGGAGGGGGGTCGAGGATCATGCCAGTAACCCACTCACTCACCGCTGCCGCGGCGCTCCGGGCGCAGAGCCACCGCATTGTGGCCGGGGAGGGAAGCAGCTCGCGTGGCTATGAACGGCCGCCAGGACATCAGCGCCTTCTGCTGGCCCGCTCACTTCTGACAGTACTCTCCGTCTGAACAGTGAGGGGACCAGCTCAAGAGCAAAGATCATAGAGCGGAGTGGGTCAGCGGTTGATGGATAACAGGACAGCGGGCAACTCCTGTGTCAGCGCGAACAAGGGACCAATTGAGGTTACTCGCACTGACATATGGAGTAAGCTTCATCGCCCGCTGATCTGCTCTTGAGCTGGATGCTGGCATGATCCCCAACCCCCATCTTCTCAACGCTCCTGCCCTCCCCGCAACTTTATTCCTGGCCAGACTCCCCACACGCTGTGAAAGGAACTCCCCCCCCCCCCACACCAGCGGCGCTGTCCTTTTACAGCCGCTTCCCACTTTACAGCTGCTTCCCATCAGCTACTAGCAATGAGGGATAGACTTGGCTATACCTCAGTACAGCAACATCGTTCTTGATCTATCTTCCTTGGCTAACAACCTAACCTTCGGCCCGCCGTGAGAAATTTTATTTAACTCTGAAATTGAAGATAGACTGCTGGAGTAACTCAGCAGGACAGGCAGCGCAGCGACTATGGAGAGATTTAAAAAAAATTCTGTATATAACAAGGCGAATGTTTTTTTTTTAAAAATCTGTATTTAACAACGCAAATTCGTATTTCCGTATGAAATACGGGAAATGATCGCGGGGCCCCCTTAGGTGCGGGGCCCAATTGGGAGCTATCAGTCCAATTGGCTTAAGTCCGGCCCTTAAGTTCTATCGTTCTTTTAATTGTATGGCTGCATGGTAACTCAAATATCACTGTACCTTAATTGGTGCATGTGACAATAAATGTGAACCTGAATCTGAATCTGAATCAATAATGAGTGAAATATTTAACAAAACCTGCAAAATGCATTGAAAAAGTTACTCCTGCATTGATGTAATGAAATATATGCAGGATTAATGAATGGAGGAAGCACATGGTGAAGAGCACAAATAACTAGTTATTTAAGCAAACACAAGTAAAACGCAGAAAAACTATCAACTATCAATAAAGAAACAATACAAAATAACTCTTACGCCCCTCTGCGTATTCGACACTCTAGTCTGCACTGGCTGGCACTGGCACATACCACGGTCCAAGCTCTTCCCCTCTCTCTCCTTGGTGAAGCTCTTTTCTCCACCTGAAGATGAAGCCCTTTTCTCTCCCCAAAGATGATGCTCTTGCTCTCATGGTAGAAGCATGTATTTATATAATAATTTTATCACTAAGAATAACAGATGATTATGTGTGTGGGCTAACTATCCTCCTTAGTACCATAGTGCGTGAGTTATGTGTCCTATAAGACACTGAGCTAGCCTTGGATGTCTCTGGGAAAACAAAGCTTATCTCAGTGACCTCGCAGGGGTCTTCATGATCTACTGGTTTCTTTGAATTAGCCCAAGCATTCTTCGAAACCATCTACTTGTTTTTCTAAGCAGGGTTCGAGATACGGTCCTGTGAATTTAGCTGACAATTCCATTCCAGCTAACAGTCTGTTTAACCCTTACATTACAATTGAAAACGTATCTGATGTCAAAGACCTTAATGTCAAAGGCTCAAAGTATCAACGAAGATGTTTCAGCAGAAAACAGGCCCCGTAGCAGAAGCGTCCACGTCACGGGGCTGGAAACTGGAAATATCCTGAGCTAATTCTGCTACCACCATCATCTTTTGCGACAGGTGATGGCTTCCACTGATTGTCGCCGGAAGCTTGCGTCCTTCTCAGGACTGACGATGACAGCAAGGTCAACATTTCTAACAGGATGGACTCGAGATGGATAGACTCGGCTTGTACTCGCTAGAATTTAGAAGATTGATGGGGGATCTTATAGAAACTTACAAAATTCTTAAGGGGTTGGACAGGCTAGATGCAGGAAGATTATTCCTGATGTTGGGGAAGTCCAGAACAAGGGGTCACAGTTTAAGGATAAGAGGGAAGTCATTTAGGACCGAGATGAGAAAATCATTTGGTGGTGAATCTGTGGAATTCTCTGCCACAGAAGGTAGTTGAGGCCAGTTCATTGGCTATATTTTAGAGGGAGTTAGATGTGGCCCTTGTGGCTAAAGGGATCAGGGGGTATGGAGAGAAGGCAGGTACGGGATACTGAGTTGGATGATCAGCCATGATCATATTGAATGGCGGTGCAGGCTCGAAGGGCCGAATGGCCTACTCCTGCACCTATTTTCTATGTTTCTATGAAAGAAGAAGCTGAAGGCAGATTTTTAATGAATTCAAGTTTGTAAGATAGTTTTGAATCACATATGGCAATCCTTACATTTTGTGATGCGAGAATGGTACAAATGATTTTGGAAATTAATAGGGCTATTTGATTGCAGCACCAATATCTCTCAAAAAATGATGTCTGAGTGCAACAAAAGCCAGAAACAGCAGGCTCAGAATAAAATATCATTGGCAGCATTGGAATAGGTTACTTAATGAAATTCATATAAAACAATACTTTTTTTGATATGATTTTTTGAATTGAATTTTATTGAATTTAATTGAAAGATACTTGGAAACAGCCCACTCGGACCATTGAATCCAAACCGAACATCACTCACCCATTCCCAAGTAGGTCTATGTTATCCCACTTTTCGCATCCACTCCCTACACACTAGGAATGGTTTAGAGGCCAATTAATCTGCAAAACCAACGCCTTTGGAAAGTGGGAGGAAATTGAAGCACCCGGTGGAAACTCATAATGTCAAAGGGAGATGGTGTAAACTCCACACAGACACGCCCAAGGTCAGGATCGAACCTGGGTCTCAAGTGCTGTACGAACAGCTCCACTATGCAGAATTCCACTAATTCCCCAGAATCATTTGCTGAAAAATATTGATGACTGGATCAGAGAAGGTGAATTGCTGTAATAAGTGGGCAAAGTCTATTCACCGAAGGCAACCAAAGGGAGAGTGAAAGAGATCTGCAGGTCCAACAGAGTTTGGGCAATACACATAAAAATCAAAACATCACTCCAAAACGATGACACAGAACATGAGCCTGAACCGGAGACGGTGTAACAAGTAAAAGTGAAATCAACTTCTGATTTAAACATTACATGTAGGTAATAGAAATTATTCTCAAGTCCTGCACCAACAATTTAATGTCACAAATAGAAACTTGTCAGAAAATCATTGGTGCATATACACTACATTCTCCCTATGGCCTTTTTAGTTTAGTTTAGTTTATTATTGTCACATGTACTGAGGTACAGAGACAACCTTTATGTTGCATACTATCCAGTCAGCGGTAAGACTATATGATTTAGGCAGCCTGTTAGAGTCTGCTTTCTATAACTTTTAGGAGTGTGACCTGATGAAAAATTCACTACTTTCTATATTTTTCAATATTTCCAATACTTTTAAGCCTACAATTACATTTGGTACCATTGAATACTAATAATTATTTTTCCTTTGAGAATTAACCAGTTTTCTTTCCTCCAATGTTTCTTCCCTGAGACAGAATAGATTGGAAGTGGACAAAAAAAGCCTGAATTTGGGATAAAGAGTACATTTGGTTTATGTGCAGGAAGGAACTGCAGATGCTGGTTTAAACCGAAGATAGACACAACATGCTGGAGCAACTCAGCGGGACAGTTAGCATCTCTGGAAAGAAGGAATGGGTGACATTTCGGGTTGAGACCCTTCTTTACTACTTCTCTTCAGAGATGCTGCCTATCCTACTGAGTTACTCCAGCATTTTGTGTCAATCTTCGGTACATTTGGTTTAGTTTTGTTTACTTTAGATTATTGTCACATGTACAAAGTTGCTGTGAAAGCTTTTTATTGCATGCTATTAAGTCAGTGGAACACTATACTTGATTACTGTCTGGAATGTCCTCAACAACTCTCACCAACTTCTACTGATACGCCGTAGAAAGCATTTTATTGGGATGCATCACAGCATGGCTTGGGAACAGCACCATCCAGGACTGCAAGAAATTGCAAGGAATTGTGGACACAGTCCAGGCCATCACCAAAACCAACCTCTTTTCCATTGACTCCATCTACACTTCACGCTGCCTCGGCAAGGCCACCAGCATAATCAAGGACGAATCCTGATATGAAATAAAGGATTTGATCCTAAACTGATGAACAATGACATTCATGAAATATTGAACAGTACAGCACAGGGACATGCCCTTTGGCCCACAATGTCTGTGCCGAACATGATGCTAAGATAAACTAACCTCATCTGCCTGCAGAAAATCCATATGCCTCCATTGTCTGCATATCAATGTGCCGATCCAAAAGCCTCTAAAATGCTACTATCGTATTGGCCTCCACCACCACCACTAGCAATGTGTAAAAAAACTGCAGGCAGACACAAAATGCTGGAGTAACTCAGCGGGACAGGGAAGCATCTCTGGATAGAAGGAATGGGTGACATTTCAGGTCGAGACCCTTCTTCAGGCTGGCCAAGAAAACCTGCCCTGCACATCACCTAGAACCTGGATCTCTGGCGCTGTAAGGCAGCAACTGTACTTCCGCACCACTGGGCTACCCTTAATATACTTGAGATAAGAAAAAATGTGCCCCAGAATGATTAATAACGCTTAAATATCTCCAATAGTCGGGGTTCATTTGACGGCCAAACCATTCCGCTGAGTTAGCACGCCATATAAAGCAGGTTGCTGCATCATTAACGGGCCAGTCATATTATCCACACTCACTCAAATCTGCATCCCACTTGTCACCTAACTTATGGTCTCTGTGACTGAGTTCTGTTCAGCAGGGCTTGTGAATATCTCACCGGCTGTTCCTCTAGTCGTGGAGAAGAAAATCAAATGACCATGCATTAGAGATCAGTGACTGAGCTGATTGGGAATTAATGAGGCCTAACAATCTTACTATGTAAGTGGTTTGTCCTGTGGAAAAAATAAATTGATTTAGCCTCGCCAAAGCAGTGCTGTCACTTTCTCTAACCAATGGGCTTATTGATTTTCAAAAATTGCTTCTTTGTGCGTGCTGTCCTTCAAGTGGATAAACATGACATGCATTGACGTAAACAAATGCCCAGAAACCAAACTGGAGAAAATTAAAGGAAAGCACATTCCAGAAAATCTTTAGAAGTACCAGTCAAAAACTAACTCAGTATAGATAGATCAAGAGCATAGTATTTGTTACTATATTGCCCCCTGTGTCCGTTATTTGCAGCATAACATTTACAACAAACATTTTTGGAAACTTTTCCTTCTTTATAAATTTTCACCTTAACATATTATTTATTTTTTGGCTATTCTCCCCCCAAAATGGTAATTTTGGCTAGTCAAGTTTAGAGGAACTGACCGATACCGAATATAGACACAAAGTGCTGGAGTATCTCAGCTGGTCAGGCAGCATCTCTGGAGAAAAGGGAATAGGTGGCATTTTGGTTTTGGACCCTTCAAACTGATTTTGCGAGGGGGGAGGGGGTTTGGATCCTTCCCCACCTAATATGTGGACACAGCCAGCGGGGGGGGGGGGGGATCCTTCTTCAGACTGAAAGTAGGGGATGGGGTGCGAAGGAGGGGGGGGAGCTGGAGGCAAGAAAAGACCAGGAACAATTAGGTCCGGCAACAAATGACCTCAGACAGTGCACTGGAAGGCCAATCGTTGGCTAGGGAAGGTGTGATCATATGAGGGAAAGAGTCCCGACCCGAAACGTCACCCATCCTTTATCTCCAGAAAAGCTACCTGACCCGCTGAGTTACACCAGCACCTGTGCCTACCTTATCGGACTTCAATGTTCACTGAATGTTGACTTCACTAAATATTGTACCCTTTATCCTTAATCTGTGCACTGTGAATGGCTTGATTGGATTCATGTATAATGCTTTTCACTGTAACTCCATACATGACATCTATATAACTAAAAGTTTCATCTTGACCACTTCCTGTCTGCACTGTATATTGACTTTAGAAAAAACGCTACCCTATATCGCTATGATTTTTGGCTGTTTTACTCACAAGTCCTTCTCCGCTGAAGCAGCCCCGAGGATTTTTCCGATCGATGAAAAATAAAAAATTTATGAGTGTTTAAAAAATCTTGAGATCAGCTGATTTGTCCTCTCGCCTGTCAATCACCCTTCCGGGGGGCGGGGGGGGGGGGGGGGGCAGGACTATAAAAACCCCGGATGCCTGGACGTGAGTCAGTCACTCTGGAAGATCGCGAGGGACAGGCCACAACTGTCATTCTAAGCTGTGAATCAACTGAACTGTGAGTCTGCAATCTAATTGCAATAAATTTGTTAGCCCTTAATGACAATGCAATGAGTTGTTTGGCAATTTGGTGGCCTGCACTCTGCTTAAAATGCTGTGAAATTGAATGTGGTGGCCAGCACTCTGCTTGAAATGGTGTGAAATTGAATGTGGTGGCCTGCAATCTGCTTGAAATGGAATTTCAAGGAATAGCCATGAGTGAACTGCCAGCCCACCAGCCCTGAGTAACTGAGCTGCCAGCCCATCAGCCCTGACTGACTGAGCTGCGAGCCCACCAGCCCTGAGTGACTGAGCTGCCAGCCCTGAGTGACTGCGCTGCCAGCCCACCAGGCCTGAGAGACTGAGCTGCCAGCCCATCAGGCCTGAGTGACTGAGCTGCCAGCCCATCAGGCCTGAGTGACTGAGCTGCTAGCCTCCCAGGCCTGAGTGACTGAGCTGCCTGCCCACCAGGCCTGAGTGACTGAGCTGCCAGCCCATCAGGCCTGAGTGACTGAGCTGCTAGCCTCCCAGGCCTGAGTGACTGAGCTGCCAGCCCACCAGGTCTGAGTGACTGAGCTGCCAGCCCAAGAATCCATTCGGCCCACAATATCCATACTAGCCCTCTGGAAACCAGTCCCTTTGGCCCACAACACCTATACTAGTGCTCCAGAAAGCCCCCCCCACTGGCCACCAATATTGGAATTGGTGGAATATTGCGTTGGGGGACCAGCCCTCACGTGTGAACATGGGACCTAACAGGTCCCACTTAGTCTAGTTAATCAACTAAACAAAACCAAAAAAATGGTGTCAGGTTACAAGTTGCAGCTCTTAATGTGCCTGTCCCACTTAGGCAATTTTTTCGGCGTCTGCCAGCGACTGTCATAGTCATAGCAGGTCGCCTTAAAAACTGCGATTGAACCCCCCTACGACAGTATCTACGACAATGTCTACAACAACATACCACCTAGTCGACGTCAAGCTACTGACAACCGGCGGCCCATTAGGACGTTCACCTACGACCACACCTACGACAACCTACGTCCACCAGTGACAAGCTACGACAAGGTACGACCCTATCAGCGACAACTGAAGACAACTGAAGACAATTCAGTTGCCGGTTGACGTAGGTTGACGTAGGTAGTCGCCAATGGAATTCACCGAAGTCAGCACCGGCGACAACCTACGTCATCCTGGCGACAATCTACGACAAGCCAACTGTCGCTGACTGTTGCTGAAAAGTTTTCAAAATCCAGCAACGACTAGAAAAACGCTACGATTCTTTGGGCGACTGAGGAGACTACTCATGACCATACAGGCGACACCCCGGCGACTGTGTGGCGACAACCTAGTTGCCTGTAGTCGCCTAAAAAATCACCTAAGTGGGACAGGGGCATAACTCCCCTTCCCAACTAACCTCTCAAAGAATGCTAGTAAAGAGATTGAACGATTATATAGCAGCGCATTTAAGTTTATGTCATATTAGTTTTCTGGCAGTTGGTCCAATTCTATTGAATTTGTTGACAGCAACGTATTTATCAACCATCTAAAAATATTTTTGTTCACTTTAAATGTTAAGGAATTGAGAAATGTTTAAGGAGATTCGTGTGTCCTTGCACACCAATAATTGAAAACTATTATGCATTTAAAACAGACTATTAGGAATTCAAATAGTGTGGTAGCCTTTATTTTACTTCGGAGTCACGTGAATGACTACGTGAAGACCCCGCCAGCACGCATGCTCGACATAGCGTCTCATGCAGTGCAACAGCGACGGGCGGGGGTAGAACTCTCCCGCGGCAGAGTTTAAAACGGGACCTGCAGATAAGTTAAGCTTATTCTGAGGTCGTTTATTTCGAACCCTTGCTGTGTTCTGTGTTTCAGCGAACATGGACAAGGGAAGAAAACTAAAGAAGGTCGGGTCCCGTATGACTGTGGTGGACCAGGAGGGTTCCAGCAGTGGGGGGGCAACCGGCGGCACCTGGATCGCACTCGCTGCCGTTCACAGTCACCGACTCAATCACTGCTCAGCCAAGCCCAACTCCGCAAGCTGCTCAGCTCGAACCACCGCAGCGGGTTGGAGGCAAGGCGAAGCAGAAGTCGGTCCGGCCGATAGACTCGGACGAGTCCGGTCAGGAGGACGCGCTGCCCGAGGGTGACCGTTTATCCCGCATGGAGCGGTTGATGGAGCAGATGCTCCAGCGAGACTTGCTCCGGGAGATGGAGCAAGCTCGCCATGGGAGTGCACGCACACCCACAACAGCACCGTATTCGGCGCTGTCCATCGCATCTCCCTCGACAGAGGGGAGCGTTGGGGGCCAGGGCTGGGCTGGCCTGGAAGAGGGGCTCGTGGCTGAAGATACCAGCAGTGTGCTGGGGGTGCAGGACCAGGAAGAGCTGCTGGGAGTGGTCAACAGGTTTGCGGTATCACCACGAGCGGGACAGCCGTTGCAGTCGAAACTGGCGGGCAGTATAGACTACCTGACCTTCCACCCGCTGCAGGAACAGGTAGTCAATGAGACCATGGACAAGTATACACCTCCGGAGAACTGCATCTCGCTAATTGTACCGGCCGTTAACAGCCAAATCTGGGGGTGCATTGGGCTGGGCATAAGGACCCAGGAGGTAAAGCTCCAGAAAGTATTAAAACTTCTGACGTCAGCAATAACGTCCTATGCTCGTTCGGTTGATGGGGTCAAAATGACCGATAACCAGCAGGACACACTGGCCCTACTGTGTAACACAGTATGAAATAAACTGCCTACGGAAGGACGCCATCAGACCTGCCCTCAATCCCAAATTTGCAGGGTTGTGCAAAACTGCAACTGCACAGCCACAAATACTGCAGGTTGGGAAAGACTTGTCGAAGCAAGTCAAAGATCTGGACGAAGAGTCGAAAGCCGTTGGGCTTATGAGGGCAGTTCCAGGAACGAGTAAAACCACACACCGCAGGCGGCAGCACCCCTATGCATCCACCAGCAGGCGTCAACACCAGGTTGCTGGTGAAAGCATGGGGGCCGCATCACCCTCGGAGGTCTTTTTTAGGCCAGGGCCCAGAGCGGCCCTCATGGAAGATGCGCCAACCCCACACTCCGGCGCCTCGACCAGTGAAGAAAGAGAGGCTGAAGAAATGAACACATTACCGGTAACCATGGAGGTAGGTGGATCTGGTTCCTTCCAGAACATAAAAGGTGTAGGGCCTGTAATAACAGGGGGAAGGTTACACTTGTTTTTGGAAGCATGGAGGACTATTACACTTGACAAATATATACTACAAAGTATTTTGGGATACAAAATTGATTTCATCCAAAAAAGTATGCCACCAGTTCAACATGTACCTCACAGGGAGTTTGTACTCTCACAACGGGAAAAATGCGAGGGACATGCAGAACTGGTGAGGTTACATGCAAAAGGAGTCATAAAGAGAACAGAACATGACTCTCTGGAATTTGTATCGA
Organism: Amblyraja radiata; assembly: GCF_010909765.2. Classification (NCBI taxonomy): domain Eukaryota; kingdom Metazoa; phylum Chordata; class Chondrichthyes; order Rajiformes; family Rajidae; genus Amblyraja; species Amblyraja radiata. Next base: position 42,964,108 of record NC_045961.1, read on the forward strand.
ATATTTTTACAAAACCAAGAAAGATGGTGGATGTCACATCATCATTGACTTAACTACACTGAATACTTTTGTTAGGTATATACATTTCAAAATGGAAACATTTGTTACTGCCAAACAATTAGTTTCCAAAAGATACTTCATGGCATGCATTGATTTAAAAGATGCATACTATTCAGTACCCATTCATAAGGATCATCGTAGATACCTAAAGTTTAACTGGATGGGGCAACAATGGCAGTATAAAGCATTGCCTAATGGCTTAACATCAGCCCCAAGACTGTTTACCAAGATATTAAAACCAGCCTTGGCAATACTAAGAAAACAAAAACATATTGTTATGGCATATCTTCATGATATTTTGATTGTGGGGAAAACCCTGGAATTAGCTAAATCAGCGGTATTAGCTACCAAACATCTGTTTGAAACACTGGGAGTTGTCATACATCCAGATAAATCTAAGTTGACACCATCCACAACTATGGACTATCTGGGATTCACAATTAACTCTATCCAAATGTCTGTAACATTGCCAAAGGACAAAGCAGCAGAATTGGTGGAAGCCTGCAACAAATTGATTGTTACTAATCAACCATCTATTCGACAGGTGGCAAAAGTGATTGGGAAATTAGTAGCAGCATTTCCAGCTACTCAACTTGGACCTTTGCATTACCAAAACTTACAAAGGGCAAAGGTGCAAGCCATTTTGATCGACCTATGCAATTACCAGCCAAAACAATTTCAGAATTACAATGGTGGAAAGAAAACATTTGGCATAGTTCCAGCCCCATCGTTATCAAAAACCCAGCATTCACATTACAAACGGATGCCAGTGCTCAGGGCTGGGGAGCAACTAACATTATATCTAGTACTGGTGGCAGATGGAACATACAGGAATCATCACTACTAGACACTGGGTATAAATTATTTAGAAATGTTGGGTGCGTTTTATGGGCTAAAAGCTTACTGTTCAGCTATGCACCATTTGCATGTGTGCCTACAAATTGACAATACCACAGTGGTGGCTTATATTAACCATATGAGTGGAATAAAATCGATATCGTGTGACGATCTGGTCAACACAATCTGGCAATGGTGTGTCGACAGACATATTTGGCTATCAGCAACTTACCTACCAGGTATGTTCAATACAGTGGCAGACACCAGGTCACGAAAATTTAATGACAACACCAAATGGATGTTGAACCACAAAGTGTTTTCTGATATTACAAAGCGGTATGGTACACCTGATATCGACCTCTTTGCATCCAGACTGAATCACCAGTTACCAACATATGTCGCTTGGGAACCAGACCCTGAGGCAGCAGCGATGGACACTTTTTCACTGAATTGGGGAAAATTGTTTTTCTATGCCTTTCCCCCCTTCTGCCTCATCAGTGGGGTCCTACGCAAAATGCAAATGGACTCAGCTTCAGGTATTTTGGTAGTACCCGATTGGCCTACACAGCCATGGTTCCCTGTGGTCCTCGACATGGTCTCTGAACCACTCATGACCATTTCCAAAAGACCAGATCTATTGGTCCATCCTGTTACGGGCGAAAGTCATGACAGGATAAATCTGTTGGCTTGCAGAATCTGAAACGGCCTCTGTTGGATCTGGGATTATCGGACAGGACCATGAACATGATCACGGCGGCCTACCGATAATCGATTAAGAAGCAGTACCTCTCCAGCATTCGGAAGTGGGAAGCGTACTGCTCGAGGACTGGGGTAGCATACAGATCAGCTACAATTACCAACGTCCTGGAGTTCCTATCCAGCCTTCACTTTAATGAAGGACTGAGTTACAGCACAATGAACAGTGCTAGGAGTGCTCTGTCAGCATATTTATGGCAGGCACCAGGACAGCAGTCCATAGGATCTCACCCTCTGGTTGCCAAACTGATGAGGGGTATCTATAACACCAATCCCCCCAGACCAAGGTACACCCAGATCTGGGACGTCAGTGTCGTCCTGACATTACTAAGGGATTGGTCACCAGCTAATTCCCTGTCCCTGGAACAGTTCACACTAAAAACAGTCATGCTGATGGCCTTGGTCTCAGCTCAAAGGGTCCAGTCCCTATACAAATTAAGACTGGACAATATGGTAACATCAACTGACAAGATAACATTCAGAATCTTGGAGCTGGTCTGACTGGACTGAGTTTGGAATTCCGGGCATACCCACCTGACCCCTGTTTGTGTGTCATGACACACCTACTGCTTTATCTTAGGACAAAAAAGCCTTAAGAGGAAGTGAAATGGCATTATGGGTTAGCTTCAAACAGCCTCATGGTCGGGTATCAGTACAGACCATCTCAAGATGGCTCAGACAGGTTCTGGGGGCTGCTGGGGTGGATACTGACATTTTTTAATCTCACTCCATCAGGGCAGCAGCAACATCGGCGGCCAGAAATATGGAGGTACCAATGGACCATATTCTGGCAACAGCAGGATGGTCTACGGAAAGGACTTTCCAAATATTTTATAATAAGCCGATTGCCAAACCTGCAGTGTTTGCAGAAAGAATTTTAAGTTCTGCAAATATATAATTTAGCCCGAGGGAGCATTATTTTCTTTGTTTAAAAAAATAAATCGTTATTGTTTTAGAATTGATTCATGTTTAATTACGATAACATACTTCCTCCCTTGGATGACTTCGGCAGTGAGTGAAGCGTGGATTGTTCCACGGCTTGAAATCACAGATCTTTAAAATCTTCACGTAGTCACTCACGTGACTCCGAAGTAAAATAGTAAGATTAAACGAGAACTTACCAGTTTGAAGTTTGATCTTTATTTTATGAGGAGTTACGATGAGAGATTACGTGCTCTCCGCTCCCACCCTCTATTATAAAGGTCAACTGGTATCCTAGTTCTTCTTATCTTACTATGTTTATTTCAATTACTATTACTGTGATTCCACACCGCTGCTTTGAAGAATGTCACGCATGCGTGCTGGTGGGGTCTTCACGTAATCCCTCATCGTAACTCCTCATAAAATAAAGATCAAACTTCAAACTGGTAAGTTCTCATTTAATCTTACTATTGTAAGAGGATTTGAATACAAAAGCAAAGATACCTTGTATAGACACAAAGTGAGGTGGAAGATTGCAACCTTCACATGGTCCGCCCTGTTTCGACTAATGCAATCAATTCGACGTGCACAAATGGAAGATCAAATAGAACAAGTTGTCCTACAACTTTAGGCTTTGCACACCACATGAAAGAAGAAGAAGATACAAAGTGCTGGAGTAACTCAGTAGTTCAGGCAGCATCTCTGGACAAAAAGGATCGGTGACGTTTCGGGTCGGGACCCTTCTTCAGACTAGTTATATTTATATAGGGGACACAAGGAACTGCTGATGCTGGAATTTTGAGTAAAACACAAAGTGTTGAAGGAACTCAGCAGGTCAGACAGCATCTGAAGAATTGTCTGAAGAAGGATCCCGACCCGAAACATCCCCAGTCCATTCATTCCACAGATGCTGCCTGATCCACTGATTTCCTCCAGCAATTTGTGTTTTTCAATAATATAGGGTCTGATGAAAAGAGTGCATGTGAATACTTTCTCTGGTTAGTTTAGTTTATTGTCCCATGTCCTGAGGTACCGTGAAAACCTTTTTGTTGCATTCTGAATGTCAGAAAATGATCATCGAACATCAGTAGTATGTTACCGATGCAATTATGGGTACTTGCTTGAATGCATGGAATCCCTAACTTATGTGTGAATAATTATAATGGGGTATGATTTAGATAAATAGAATGAGTAACAGAAGGTAATTGTCTCTGGCATTTTCCTATTGAAATCTACAGTAAAATTGGAGGAGATGAATACTATGATGATTTCACAAAGGCATATACTCACACCATACATATCTAAAAAATGATAGTGATTTATTGTTACGGAAGACCAATTAACGTATGTACTTGTTGAGTTGTCAAACACATGTTACAGACTGTCTTTTCAAATCAATTTCATTGTTACAAAGTTAGAAGTTAGAAGTGGACAGCCCACATGATCCTCCTATTCAACAGTACCACTGCATAAACAATACCTTCCTTGCATAGATGAACTACAAAGATCACTTTAAGGGCGGCATGGTGGCACAGCAGTAGAGTTGCTGCCTTACAACGCCAGAGACCAGGGTTCCATCCTGACAATGGGTGCTGTCTGTAACAAGTTTGCACGTTCTCCCTGTGACCGCATGGGGTTTCTTCAGGTGCTCTGGTTTCCTCCCACATTCAAAAGATGTACAGGTTTGAGGTTAATTGGCTTCGGTAAGTTGTAAATTTGTTCCTAGTTTGTAGGATAGTGTTACTGCAAATTAACACTATCCCACTAGGGACAATTCTTACATTTACCAAGTCAATTAACCTACAAATCTTTACGTCTTTGGAGTGTGGGAGGAAACCGAAGATCTTGGAGAAAACCCACGCAGGTCACGGGGAGAACGTACAATCTCCGTACAGACAGCACCCGTAGTCGGGATCGAACCCGGGTCAGGCAACACTGTAAGGCAACATATCTACTGCTGTGCCATTGTGACCTAGTAATTAGTTTTCAGAGGTTTCATGGTCTCTTCGCAGATTTTGTGTTATGAACCCAAATTCTTTATTGTATATCAGATTTGCTTGCAATTTTTTTTATTTCACTGCCTGAAGTCTGCTCTGGATTCAGCTTGGACACAACTTTATTGTGAAGTGGTTCACCAATCAAATTAAGTTAATCTCTAGCAGAGAATATTTTGTCTATGTGAACACTCATGTCTTGTCACCAATTTTAGCCAAGTATCTCTTTGTCTGCAATCCTCCAAAATGAGTAGTACTTCTACTTGTGTAAGCTCGACATGCTGAAGAAGCTATGGGACTGAATACATTTGTTTTGCTTGAAGGTATTTGCCTTATAATAAGTGTCATAGTGGTTGAAATCGTCTCAAGGATATTCTTAATCAAATTTTCACCATGGGTGGAGTCATACTGCACTTAAGCAAGAAACTGGCCAAGCCCATTTACATGTAGAAACAAAGAACTGCAGATGCTGGCTTATACCTAAGATGGACACAAAGTGCTGGAGTAACTCAGCGGATCAGGCAGCATCTCTGGAGATACAGGATGGATGATGTTTCAGGTCGGGACCCTTTGTCAGACTGAAAGTGGGAGGTGGGGGGAGGGGGTGCTGGTGAAGAGCTGGAGGCGAGAAAAGACCAGGACCAATCAGGGCCAGCTGCAAATGACCTAAAGGAGAGGTGTTAGGCAGGTCACTTGTGGCTGGCCCTGATTGGTCCTGGCCTTTTCTCGCCTCCAACTATTCACCACCCCCCCATCACCTACTTTCAGTCTGCAGAAGGGTCCTGACCCGAAACAGGTATGTAGGTTCATTGGTTTGGATTGGGGGATTGGGGGATGGGGGGATGGGGGGATGGGGGGATGGGGGGGATGTGGGGGATGGGGATGGGGGGATGGGGGTGGGGATGGGGGGGGGGACACTATGTATAAACATTGCTGTATTTTCTACATGGTGAAACCAAAATGGCCTTTATTAAAATCTGACAATGTGTACTTTAACCGCATGTGATTTTTTTATATTACAAATCTCAAATTGTGGAGTACAGAGGCAAATAAATAAATGATGGGTCTTTGTCCCAAACATTATGGAGGGCACTGCAGGAGTACCTTTGAAACAGAACTCATCTCTTGCCTTACAAATGAATGATAACAGCTGGTTTTAGAATTGTAATGACAGGCTGCATCTGATCTGCCTGCCAAAGACAACCTGGAAGATTGCAAATAACCCAGAGGCAATAACTACCTAAAAACAGGTGGATGCACTTAAAGTAAAATTGACTAGATTTTCAAGTGTACACTAAAGTGTGGGCTAGAATGGTGATGAATAAGTCATTAAAAAAACTGTCAGGAACAACAAAATATGTCAGGTACAACAAAATCGTGACTTATTGTATTCAGAAACATGCCAGCTGGTTCATTACCCCACAACCACCAATTTATTGTGGGCTCCACCTGTTCTTGCAACACATTCTTTCCTTGATCATCGTTGCTTTGTACATATCTTTTATTCATTTCTTCTGTATTTCTCTATATCACCGTCTATATCTCTCGTTTTCCTTTCTCCAGAGTCTCAGTCTGAAGAGGGGACTCGACCCGAAACGTCACCTATTCCTTTTCTCCGGAGATGCTGCCTGACCTGCTGAGTTACACCAGCTTTTTGGGTCTATCTCTCCTCTCCTGAGACTGGGTTTGGGAAATCACATCTGTTTGTATAGCTTCCTCTGGCAGCTCATTCTAGATACGGACGACCTTGTGAGTCGAAAAGTCGCCCAAGAGGTCCTTCTTAATTCTCTCATCTCTCACCTTAATCCTATGCTTATATTAAGAAAGTTTTAATTTTGAGTGCAGAAAGAAAGCAGCCATTGCTTTAATCACACCAGTTAGTTTGTATAAATGAGTACAGAAAAGAGTCCTGAGGAGTCATGATTTATATTGGCAACAAGGATTAAGATAGTCCATTTGCCATCATATTGAAAATGTTTACATGTGAACACCACCCAGATGAACATTTGTTACCAGTTCTTGATCCAGTTTGTAGCATACCATGTCTGTAACTGAGCTAGATGACAACTAATCCTGCAGCTACTGAGAACACAATAAACTCCCAAAACTAATATTTTTAACCCAAAGCAATGCAAGCCAAACAACATCAAAATACATGCTTAAATAAGCATCAATACTTATGCTGCATTGGCATACAATAAAGATGATGTCCGTGCTATTCAATATCCACGGGTAACACAGTGGCGCAGTGATAGTGTTGCTGTGGCGCAGCGCCAGAGACCTGGGTTCGATCCTGACCACGGGTGCTGTCTGTTTGGAGTTTGCATGTTCTCCCGGATTTTCCCAGAATGCTCCTGTTTCCTTGCACACTCCAAAGACATGCAGATTTGTAGGTTAATTGGCTTTTGTAAATCATCCCTAGTGTGTAGGAAAGAACTAGTGTATGGGTAATTGCTGGCCGGAGTGGACTTGGTGGGATGATGGGTCTGTTTCTGTGTTGTATCTATACATAACTAAAACTCTGATCTTGTTATCTTCCGGTTTGGCGGTCATTCTATTTGCGCAAAAACAGTACGGGATAGCGCTACGATTTTTCGCCAGCTTACACACTGTTCTCCTGTGATGCGATTGCACCAAGTTTCATTCTGGTAAGCTGGTAAGAGTTATCAATGTTTCAAAATCTTTAAAAACGCACGTGCGCAGATCGATTGTCTTCCTGCCATTCAGCGCCGCGCGGATTGGTCCTTTCTACTGTCACTCCACGGGATGGCCCGCCCCTTCCTGCGCCATTGCGTCTGTACTGCAGCTGCGGGAGGCTCTGGAGGGCCGGCGGAGGTCTCCAATCGGACATAATTTTCGGATGGTGGGACCTGAAACGGCAGCCCGGCCCAGCCCAGCCCAGCCCGGCCCGACCCAGCCCGACCCAGCCCAGCCCGACCCAGCCCAGCCCGACCCAGCCCAGCCCGACCCAGCCCAGCCCGACCCAGCCCAGCCCGACCCAGCCCGACCCAGCCCGACCCAGCCCAGCCCAGCCCAGCCCAGCCCGACCCAGCCCAGCCCGACCCAGACCCAGCCCAACCCAGACCCAGCCCAACCCAGCCCAGCCCAGTGCATAGTCGACGATGTCGCCAAATGGAAAGTGGAGACTCTGATCCCGATGGAGGAGGATGCCAACCACCAACCCTTCCGGTCTGGTCCTCCTCGCTGGCTCCTGCCCCCCTCCCCCGTGATACCGCACTCTCCCTCATGGCTCTTCCCCGTCTTTACTCTGAGCTCTCTACCCCACACACCTCTCCCACTGCCCATACATCACTCCCCTCCACAATGACCCCCTGCCCCCACACCCCTCCCCTCCCCTTACACCCCACACACCCCTCCCCACACCCCACTCCTCCCCCACGCCCTTCCCCGCACACCGTTCCCCCCAAACACACACTCCCACCCACACACTCCTCCCTCGCACACACCCCTCTCCCCCACATCCCCCACACCCCTCCCCCACAACCCCTCCCTGCCCACAACCCCCCCACACACACACCCCCACAATGCCCCCAACATTGCCCCCCCACAACACCACATCCCCCGCCGACACACACCCCTCCCCCCCACACACCACTGCCTACACACCCCTCGCACCAACAACCCCCTCTCCCCAACAACCCCCCCTCCCCCACAACCCCCTCTCCCCAACAACCCCCCCTCTCCCCCACAACCCCCTCTCCCCAACCCCCTCTCCCCCACAACCCCCTCTCCCCCCCACAACCCCTCCTCCCCCCCACAACTCCTGTCTCTCCCCCATGACCCCCCCTCTTCCCCCACAACCCCTCCCACTCCCCCACACACCCTCCTCCACCCACAAACCCCTCCTCCACCCCACCCCCTGCCCACAACGCCCCTTGCCCACATCCCCTTACCCCCCACAACCCCCCCGCCCACACACACACACCCCTCCCCTCCACACACCACAGCTCACACACACCCCTCCACCAAACCACCCCTCTCCCTCCAACATCCTTCCTCCCACCCACACCCCGCCCACACACACCCCGCCCATCACACACCCCCCGCATCTCTTCTCCCCCCCCCCCTCGCAAACCCCTCTCGCCCACATACACACCTCCCCCGTGGTGACTGGGACCCAATGGGTCCCACTTAGTCTAGTCTCTAAACTAAATGTATTCAGCAAAATAGAAACGTAAGCACCTGATTGAGGAAGTATCATTGGTAATAATCGCGTGGTATGTCACTCCGCCTGCTGGACATGGTCTGTATGCCAAGTTATAGGTACTGCTAATGCAGTTCACTCACCTGACTGAAGCTTGTTTAGAAATATTGTATTATTGCTACTAATATTTCTTGTATGAAAACCAAATAAAAAATAGCAAGCATATTTCATAAATCATATTTGTCATAGACGAAACACTCAGAGACTTTGGCAAAATCACCCTACTTCATAAATTTCACTCCAATAGGTGGCATCTATTGGGAGAAATGTAGTACTGTAAACATGCAAACATTACAGCACAGTACAGCACAAGAACAGGCCCTTCGGCCCACAATGTCTGTGCCGAACATGATGCTAACACCTACTGCATGCAATTTCTTCCCAAAACTAAAGTCCTCTAAGCTAGGCAACCTCCTGGTGAAGATAGACGCAAAGTGTTGTAGTAACTCAGTGGGTCAGACAGCATCTCTGGAAAAAACGGATGAGTGACGTTTTGGGTCGGAACACTTCTTCAGACTGAAGAATCCTTCAGACCCTTCAACATCTATTGAATATCCTCTGCACACTTTCCAGTGCAAGCACATCCTCCCTATAGTGTGGTGATCTAAACTGCATGTAATAATGCAAGTTCAGTGTAACCAGCGTCTTGTGATGGTGCAACATAAAATTTCTACTTTCATATATAATAAAAGCTCGCATGTCATTTACCTTCTTGACCTCCCTGTCGACCTGTGTTGTCACTTTCAGACAACAATAGACTTTAATCCTAAAGTCCTTCAGTCAGCAAGAGTAAAGCCCCTGTCCCACTTAGGAGACCTAAACAACAACCTCTGGTGACCTTGCCCGCCACCCAAGGTTTCCATGAGGTCACCGGAAGTTTTGGGTCACTCTCTCTAATGGTTGAAAGTGGTTTCCACGTGGTCGAGGCTTCATCTAGGTTGCTGCTATTTTTTCATCAATGTTAAAACCGGCCTCGACTAAAAATAGGTTGCCGTTTTAAAAATCGATAATTTTTTTGTCGCAGGTCTAGTCGAAGCCGGTTTTCTTCATAGTCGAGGAAGGTTTTCAACATATGCATGGGAGGTGGTAGGAGCAGGTCACCTCGACCTTGATTTTTTTTTGGGTGGTGGACAAGGTCACCAGGGGTTGCTGTTTAGGTCTCCTAAGTGGGACAGGGGCAAGGCCACGTGCAAACTGGAGGAACAGCACTTCATATTCCACGGGTAGCTTTCAAGCTAACGAAAGGAACATTGAATTCTACACTTTTAGGTGATTAACCTACAAATACCAACCCCCCCTTTCTCCTCTCCCTTCCACATATTCTTTCCTCTTGCTTCACAATTTGTACCTGTTCTATCCTTATCACACATTTTGACTTTCATCTCCGGCATTAGACAAACCAGCTGCCTGTCCACAATTCCCCTCACCTGTATCCACCAATCACTCGCCTGCCTCTCCTCTCGTCCAACTTTCTCCCCCTCCCTACCCTCCTCCCCTCCACCACAATCAGTCTGAAGAAGGGTCCCGACTTGAAACATCACTTACCCATGTTCTCCCGAGATGCTGCCTGACCCGTCGAGTTACTCCAGCGCTTTATGTCAAAATTATTTACTTGGTCCTCTATTCAGGAGAATATTTTTAGTTGTTGAAGACTCCTCGGTGATGAAACCTGATTTGGAACAATCTGATAAATGTTGCCATGGAGATGGAATGTCCAAAAAAGAGTGAAACCAAACAGAAATATTTTTAAATCATACAAAGGAACAAAAAGCAGCAAGAAATGAGAGGTATACGGAAGTAAGTGATAATGGACTGTCTGGAATATTAGAAAGGGTAAGTGAGAATGGGGACAGATTGTAAATGGTGGTTAGAATGTAAAGAAACGTTTTAATTGTGTTAGTAAACCACGGCCTAAAATCTTGAGCTTTCTAGCACATTCCTGTTCAAATCCACTAGATGTGCTAGGGATCAAGACTATGCGAAGCACAGATTTTACTGACTGATGCTCCCTTCTGCCCCAAATAAAGTCACCTGTACCATAGTCACAGGCAAGCAGTTTATTTTACCTCCAATCTGATCAAAAGGTAGCAGTCAGTGTTGTAGCACTCAGTTGCAGAGGCAAGTAGTTGTTGTAAGAGAGGCATAAAGTAAAGTCACCTGTGGTTTGGGGAGGAAACAGAGAACTGTTTGAAGGTGTGGAGGAGGCAATGTAGGCCTATTTAATTTGGTGGGAATTGAGGGCAATGAAAATTGCAGATATGTTAATAGGCTGTGTCTGGGTGCTGCCCACGACTCACAGTATATGAACAATGGTCGAAGTTTGTGGGTAAATGGCCCACACTTGTGGCGCTCCTGTTTCCTTGCCTCTAGGTAGATACAGTCGATGCTATTAATGTTATTGATATTAATATTGACATTGACAAGCACTAAATTTGATTTTTTTTTAATTTGGATGTTTTTTTAAATGCCCCCTGAATGTTAATCTAAATTAACAGATCTTCTGTGGCAGTATGAATCCATGTTTTGCTTTTAAATTAACATTTCCATGCTAAAAATTATGTATCTGCTCTTTCTCAATTTTCAAATCTTCCTTAATACTTAGTCTAGAATTAGACCACTTTTTTCAAGTATTACACAACTTCTCATTGTAACTTCTCCTTGTTGTTCCGCTACTCATTTTCTCACACTTTCTGAATCTTCCTCTACAGATTGTGTTTTAATTTTTCTCTTACATAGAAACATAGAAACAGAAAATAGGTGCAGGAGTAGGCAATTCGGCCCTTCGAGCCTGCACCGCCATTCAATATGATCATGGCTGATCATCCAACTCAGTATCCCATCCCTGCCTTCTCTCCATACCCCCTGATCCCTTTAGCCACAAGGGCCACATCTAACTCCCTCTTAAATATAGCCAATGAACTGGCCTCAACTACCTTCTGTGGCAGAGAATTCCACAGATTCACCACTCTCTGTGTAAAAAATGATTTTCTCATCTCGGTCCTAAAAGACTTCCCTCTTATCCTTAAACTGTGATCCCTAGTTCTGGACTTCCCCAACATCGGGAATAATCTTCCTGCATCTAGCCTGTCCAACCCCTTAAGAATTTTGTAAGTTTCTATAAGATCCCCCCTCAATCTTCTAAATTCTAGCGTGTACAAGCCGAGTCTATCCAGTCTTTCTTCATATGAAAGTCCTGCCATCCCAGGAATCAGTCTGGTGAACCTTCTCTGTACTCCCTCTATGGCAAGAATGTCTTTCCACAGTTTAGGAGACCAAAACTGTACGCAATACTCCAGGTGTGGTCTCACCAAGACCCTGTACAACTGCAGTAGAACCTCTCTGCTCTTATACTCAAATCCTTTTGCTATGAATGCTAACATACCATTTGCTTTCTTCACTGCCAGCTGCACCTGCATGCCTACTTTCAATGACTGGTGTACCATGACACCCAGGTCTCGTTGCATCTCCCCTTTTCCTAATCGGCTACCATTCAGATAATAGTCCACTTTCCTGTTTTTGCCACCAAAGTGGATAACCTCACATTTATCCACATTATACTGCATCTGCCATGCATTTGCCCACTCACCCAACCTATCCAAGTCACCTTGCAGCCTCCTAGCATCCTCCTCACAGCTAACACTGCTCCCCAGCTTCCTGTCATCCGCAAACTTGGAGATGTTGCATTCAATTCCCTCATCCAGATCATTAATATATATTGTAAATAGCTGGGGTCCCAGCACTGAGCCTTGCGGTACCCCACTAGTCACTGCCTGCCATTCTGAAAAGGACCCGTTTACTTCTACTCTTTGCTTCCTGTCTGCCAGCCAGTTCTCTATCCACATCAATACTGTACCCCCAATACCGTGTGCTTTAAGTTTGTATACTAATCTCTTATGTGGGACCTTGTCGAAAGCCTTCTGAAAGTCCAGATATAACACATCCACTGGTTCTCCCTTATCCACTCTACCAGTTACATCCTCGAAAAATTCTATAAGATTCGTCAGACATGATTTACCTTTCATAAATCCATGCTGACTTTGTCCAATGAATTCACCACTTTCCAAATGTGCTGCTATCCCATCTTTAATAACTGACTCCAGAATTTTCCCCACCACCGATGTTAGACTAACTGGTCTGTAATTCCCCGTTTTCTCTCTCCCTCCCTTTTTAAAAAGTGGGGTTACATTAGCTACCCTCCAGTCCTCAGGAATTGCTCCAGAATCCAAACAGTTTTGAAAAATTATCACTAATGCATCCACTATTTCTGGGGCTACTTCCTTAAGTACTCTGGGATGCAATTTATCTGGCCCTGGGGATTTATCGGCCTTTAATCCATTCATTTTACCTAACCACTTCCCGGCTAACCTGGATTTCACTCAGTTCCTCCATCTCATTTAACCCCCGATCCCTTGCTATTTCCGGCAGATTATTTATGTCTTCCTTAGTGAAGACAGAACCAAAGTAGTTATTCAATTGGTCTGCCATGTCCTTGTTCCCCATGATCAATTTGCCTGTTTCTGACTGCAAGGGACCTACATTTGTTTTAACTAATCTTTTCCTCTTCACATATCTATAAAAACGTTTGCAGTCCGTTTTTATGTTCCCTGCCAGTTTTCTTTCATAATCTATTTTCCCTGTCCTAATTAAGCCTTTTGTCCTCCTCTGCTGGACTCTGAATTTCTCCCAGTCCTCTGGTAGGCTGCATTTTCTGGTTAATTTGTACGCTTCATCTTTTGTTTTGATACTATCCCTGATTTCACTTGTTATCCACGAATGCACTACCTTCCCTGATTTATTCTTTTGCCAAACTGGGATGAACAATTGTTGTAGTTCATCCATGCAGTTTTTAAATGCCTTCCATTGCATATCCACCGTCAACCCTTTAAGAATCAATTGCCAGTCTATCTTGGCCAATTCACGTCTCATACCCTCAAAGTCACCTTTCTTTAAGTTCAGGACCCTTGTTTCTGAATTAACAATGTCACTCTCCATCCTAATGAAGAACTCAACCATATTATGGTCACTCTAGCCCAAAGGGCCACGCACAACAAGACTGCTAACTAACCCTGTTCAAAAGGGAACTGCAGATGCTGGAATATCGAAGGTAGCTAACTAACCCTTCCTCATTACTCAATACCCAGTCTGGAATAGCCTGCTCTCTCGTTGGTTCCTCTACATGTTTGTTTAGAAAACTATCCCGCATACATTCCAAGAAATTCTCTTCCTCAGCACCACTGCCAATTTGATTCACCCAATATATGTGGATTGAAGTCACCCATTATAACTGTTTTACCTTTGTTGCACGCATTTCTAATTTCCTGTTTGATGCCATCCCCAACTCCACTACTACTGTTAGGTGGCCTGTACACAACTCCCACTAGCGTTTTCTGCCCCTTAGTGTTTCGCAGCTCTACCCATATCAATTCCACATCCTCCAAGCTAATGTCCTTCCTTTCTCTTGTGTTAATCTCCTCTCTAACCAGCAACGCTACCCTGCCTCCTTTTCCTTTCTGTCTATCCCTCGAATTTTACGAATGCTCCTTGCATTAAGATACAAAGCCTTCAGGCTTGTTTTTTCGACACTCTTACCCCTTATACAATCATGTTGAAAACTGGGCCTTTTTGATTTTTGCCCTGGATTTGTCTGCCTGCCACTTTTACCTTTCACCTTGCTACCTATTGCTTCTACCCTCATTTTACACCCCTCTGTCTCTCTGCTCTTGCACCCATCCCCCCGCCACATTAGTTTAAATCCTCCCCGACAGCACTAGCAAACACTCCCCCAAGGATATTGGTTCCATTCCAGCCCAGGTGCAGACCGTCCTGTTTGTACTGGTCCCACCTCCCCCAGAACTGGTTCCAATGCCAAAGACATTTGAATCCCTCCCCCTTGCACCATTTATTCACCTCTTCACCACTCTTCTCCTCTTCATTTACCTTTTCCTGTACTCTAGCTCTTTTTCCGATATTTTATTGATATAGTCAACTTTCATCTCTGGTAACTTTTAAACTTTGTATTAAATGGACATTCCTTGTATAAAAACAATTTTTAGAGAATGTAACCCATTATTTCAGGAAGTCGGTAGAGAAATCTTAGCAAGTCATAGACCCATTAGCTTGTCATCCGTTCTGGTCAAAATACTGGAATCCATCTTTAGAGATAAGTCACAGAAAGTAATGTTATCATTAGGCAAAGTCGGTGTGATTCTCTTATGCGAAAGTATCGTTTAAAAATCCAAAATAAATCTTTGAGGATGTAACTGAATTCTTCTACAATGCCTACCTGATAAACAAAACCACATACCTCAGAACTATGTTGTTCAGTTTAGTTTAGTTTATTGTCACATGAAAAAGCTTTTTGTTGCGTACTATCCAGTCAGTGAAAAAACTAAACATGATTACATTCGAGCCGTCCACAGAGTACAGATCCAGGATAAAGGGAATAATGTATAATGCAAGGTAAAGTCTAATAAAGTCTGATTAAAGATAGTCTGGAGGTCTTCAATGAAGTAGATGGTAGCTCAGGACCGCTCTCTAGTTGTTGATAGGATGGTTCAGTTGTCTAATGACAACTGAGAAGAGACTGTCCCTGAATCTGGAGGTATGAATTTTCACTCATCTGTACTTCTTGTCTGATGGCAGAGGGGAGAAGAGGGAGTGACCGTGGTGAGACGCGCTCTTGATTATGCTGGTGGCCTTGCTGAAGCGGCAGGAAGTGTAGATGGAGTCAATGGAAGGAAGTTGGTGGTTTGTGCAATGGTCTGTGCTGTGTCCACTATTCTCTGCAATTTCTTGTGGTGTTGGATGGAGATATTCCCAAGCCATGTTGCGATGCACCAGAAAAAATGCTTTCTACGGATCAATCTTGCTCTATATTAATGTTAACCTCCTGACCTAGAAATTCTTTAGTATTTAAAACAACATATTAAAGTGATGCTGTGTAGGGATTTCCTGCCAATTATGTATGAGACCTCCCCCTAGCAATAACATACAATTGTGTAAAATGCCAAAGATATTTCCTCTATTTGCTCCATTACCCCGTGCCTCGCTTGGGCAATGTTTGTTTTTAATGTTCATCCTTTGCTGCAAAGGCTCTACGTACATTTTGAGGACTTGGACCTTAGGGTGGCATGGTGGTGCAGTGATAGATTTGCTGCCTTACAAAGCCAGAGACCGTGTCTGATCCTGACTATGGGTACTGTCTGTACGGAGTTTGTACATTCTCACCATGACCTGCGTGGATTTTCTCTGCAAGCTCTGGTTTCCTCCTACACTCCAAAGATGTACAGGTTTGTTGGTTAATTGGCTCTGGTAAAATTGTAAATTGTCTCAAGTGTGTAGGATAGTGTTAGTGTCCGCGGATCGCTGGTCGGCGCGGACTCGTTGGGCCGAAGGGCCTGTTTCTGTGCTGTATCTCTAAACTAAACTAAACTAAATTAAACTAAGCTAAACTTAACTAAACAGACCTCTAGAAAGGACAACTGCTACACACAAATATATCTTAGACTAAATTTAGCATGCAGAAGTTTTATTCCATATGAAAAATATCCTATCTACAATGACAATAGACAATTGACAAAAGGTGCAGGAGTAGGCCATTCGGCCCTTTGAGCCAGCACCACCATTCAATGTGATCATGGCTGATCAACTCCAATCAGTACCCCGTTCCTGCCTTCTCCCCATATCCCCTGACTGCGCTATTTTTAAGAGCCCTATCTAGCTCTCTCTTGAAAGCATCCTGAGAACCTGCCTCCACCGCACTCTGAGGCAGAGAATTCCACAGACTCACCACTCTCTGTGAGAAAAAGTGTTTCCTCGTCTCCGTTCTAAATGGCTTACTCCTTATTCTTAAGCTGTGGCCCCTGGTTCCCGACTCTCCCAACATCGGGAACATGTTTCCTGCCTCTAGCGTATCCAAGCCCTTAACGATCTTATATGTTTCAATGAGATATCCTCTCATCCTTCTAAACTCCAGAGTGTACAAGCCCAGCTGCTCCATTCTCTCAGTATATGACAGTCCCACCATCCCGGGAATTAACCTTGTAAACCTACGCTGCACTCCCTCAATACCAAGAATGTCCTTCCTCAAATTAGGGGACCAAAACTGCACACAATACTCCAGGTGTGGTCTCACTAGGGTTCTGTACAACTGCAGGAGGACCTCTTTGCTCCTATATTCGATTCCTCTTGTTATAAAGGCCAACATGCCATTCGCTTTCTTCACTGCCTGCTGTACCTGCATGCTTACTTTCATAGACTGATGTACAAGGACCCCCAGATCCCGTTGTACTTATCCTTTTCCCAACTTGACACCATTTAGATAGTAATCTGCCTTCCTGTTTTTGCTACCAAAGTGGATAACCTCGCATTTATCCGCATTAAACTGCATCTGCCATGCATCTACCCACTCCCCCAACCTGTCCAAGTCACCCTGCATTCTCATAGCATCCTCCTCACAGTTCACACTGCCACCCAGCTTTGTGTCATCTGTAAATTTGCTAATGTTACTTTGAATCCCTTCATCTAAATCATTAATGTATATTGTAAATAGCTGTGGTCCCAGCACCGGGCCTTGCGGTACCCCACTAGTCACTGCCTGCCATTCTGAAAGGGACCCGTTAATCCCTACTCTTTGTTTCCTGTCTGCCAGCCACTTCTCGATCCATGTCAGCACTCTACTCCCAATACCATGTGCCCTAATTTTGCCCACTAATCTCCTATGTGGGACCTTATCAAATGCTTTCTGAAAGACAAAGAGTTCATCTTTTATTTGAACATTAATGTTAACTGGTTTGGACCAATTTTTGAACAAATAATGCCACAGGCAGAAGACCAGCTGTCCTTCAAACCTGTCCCTCAATCAAGGCACATAATAATTCCAAAGTCTAAAAAATAAGAGTAAAACATATATTAATAAAAGTATGAAAAATACGTCCCCAGGCCGTCCCCAGGCTTTCTCCTGTTCCATACAATCATGGATATTCAAATACACTTCGTTGAACCAGCTCCAGGTGATTTATTTTACCTCTAAAAATCTATTGATGTCTGCCCTGAACATGTTCATAAGTTATTGAAGCAGAATTATGCCTTTCTGCCCATCAAGTCTACTCCACTATTCAACCAGTCTCTCTTTGCCTCTCAACCCCATTCTCCTGCCTTCACCCCACAACTCCTGACACCCGTACTAATCAATAATCTGTCAATCTCTGCCTTAAAAATATCCACTAAATTCCACAGATTCACCACCCTCTAACTAAGAAATTCCTTCTCATCTCCTTTTTAAAGATCCGTTCTTTTATCCTGAGGCTATGGCATCTGGTCCTGGACTCTCCCACTAGTGGAAACATCCTCTCCACATCCACTCTATACAGGCCTTTTACTATTCGGTAAGTTTCAATGAGAATCTCCCTCATCCTTCTAACCTCAATATACTCAGTGACTGAGCATCAGTAGCTCTTTTAGATTTATAATTCCAAAGAATTTGAATCCTTTGCATAAAGAAGATTATGAGCATCTTGGCCCCATAAAACACATTTCTTTCCTCTGTCTAGGCCTCGGCTTTTAGATTCTTCTGTCTGTGGAACCAACCTCTTAGAATCATTTTGTCTCAACGAGTCACCCCTCATTATTTTAATCTCCAGCAGTATAAGCAAATTTCACCCAATCCCTTTCCATAGGATGGCATCGTCAATCTGGTATTCAATCCATGTCCCACTGACATCAAGGTAGGTATATCCATCCATTGGTAGGAAAATCAAAACTCAATTCGTTACTCTAGCTCAACAAAACTTTTACAATTCCAGCCACTAAAGGAGAACTTTTGTTTACAAATCAGTCTGCAAAAAAAGGCCGTCCTCTCACTTGACTTCCCAATTGCTTATTTTACCTTCATGCATACTTGCTGCTTCCTTCATAAATTTAGAATTTACTTTTTTAAACCTACCACAAAATTGAATAATCTCACGATCTATCATATTTATTCTATTTAACCCAACACCCTTTCAGTTGTAGAGCCATAGTCATACAGTCTTACAGTGTGGAAACAAAGGTCCTTCGGCCCAACCTGCCCATACCGGCCAACATGTCCCAGTTACACTAGTCCCACCTGCCTGCCTACAGCCCATATCCCTCTAAACCTGTCCTATCCATGTACCTCTCTAAATGTTTCTTAAACATTGCGAAAGTCGCTGCCCCAACTACCTCCTTCGGCAGCTCATTCCATACACCTGCCATGTTCCTATTAAATCCTTCCCCCCTCACCATAAACCTCTGTCCTCTTGTTCTCGATACCTCTACTCTGGCCAAGAGGCTCTGTGCATCTACCCGATCTATTCCTCTCATGATTTTATATGAGTTCTTGGAGCACTTCTTGGGGCGGCACAGTGACACATTAGTAGAGTTGCTGCCTTATAGTACCAAAGACCCGGGTTCGATTCTGACTACAGCTGTTGTCTGTATTGAGTTTGCACATTCTACCTGTGCACACGTGGGTTTTCTCCAGTGTAGAATAGTGTGCTCACTTAACAGCAGTGTTCAAATCTATAGGATTGATGCAAATCCCTATTTCTTCATTCTTTTTCATTGCTACGACCATGGTCAAGACCCAATCCGATGGGTCAGCGACGGGGGTAATCACACCCATAGTCACCATTCTGTCGAGTTCACCTTGTACCTGGTCCCGCATAGCATGGGGAATCCGGTGTGCCGGACGGACAACTGGGAGTACCTTGGGGTCAGTCGTGATTGTGTACTTGACAGGTAATCTGCCCAGCTTGTTGTCGAACAGACTTTTGTATTGTGTCAGGATTTGTTGAGTGAAGCCACATGTGGCAGACAGTTGATAGACAGATGTACTGAAGGTAACCAGACCCAGGTCATTACAAGCATCAATGCCCAGCAGAGAAGGCACTTTTTCTTGGATAATAAAGAAGCTCAGGCTGTGGACACGTGAATCATGATAGCATCGTAGCTGGACTTGACCGATAGGGTGCACTGTGCCACCTGCAAATGGAAGTAGAGTGGCAGCCGTGTGATTGATGACCTCGTTTTTTCAAATCCTATTGAGTTCAGATAAGGATAAAACGTTGCAACGAGTTCCAGTGTCGAGTATAACAATAACATTCATTCTGTTGATGAGGAGTGACCATGGGATCTCGATGTTTATGAGACAAATCCGACAAGGAATGTATGTTGATATCCAGTTTCTCGTGAGCAGACAGTATGTCCTCGTTAGTCAGAAAAGATTGCGTGGGAGCTGCATTGGGAAGCTCTCACGTTGGAGCAGGTTGTCGGATTGCTTTGTCTGTACCCTGTTTCCAAGTAAACGGCAACAACGAATGAAGTGATTTCTGAGTTTACAGAAGTGGCAACGTTTTCCACAAGCCGGGCAACGTTCACGAATGCCTGCATGCGAACCTCCAGAGTTCACACAATTATTAATGAACTTAACACCAGATCTGCCAGGCACCTGTGGAAACTGGCGTTGGGCCTGATAAACTGTGCTGGCAACATTAACATCAAAGGCAGAATGGGGACCATGCCCCAAAGATTTGGTGTGAGAATCTGTCATTTCTGCAATAAGACAGCGATTTTCAGCAGTCTCCAAAGTGAGATCAGCATCACGTGAAAGTACATCACGTACCTTATCTTTGAGAATGCCATAAACCAGTCTGTCTCGTATCAAACTATCGCATAAATTGTCAAACTTGCACTGGCTGGCGATGTGCTTCAAAGAACTGATGTACACTTCGACAGGTTCACTGTGCCTTTGGCTGCGCGAAAATTTCCTCCATCTCATTTGACCCCCGGTCCCCTGCTATTTCCGGCAGATTATTTATGTCTTCCTTAGTGAAGACAGAACCAAAGTAGTTATTCAATTGGTCTGCCATGTCCTTGTTCCCCATGATCAATTCATCTGTTTCTGACTGCAAGGGACCTACATTTGTTTTAACTAATCTTTTTCTCTTCACATATCTATAAAAACTTTTGCAGTCAGTTTTTATGTTCCCTGCCAGTTTTCTTTCATAATCTATTTTCCCTTTCCTAATTAAGCCTTTTGTCCTCCTCTGCTGGACTCTGAATCTCTCCCAGTCCTCTGGTAGGCTGCTTTTTCTGGCTAATTTGTACGCTTCATCTTTTGTTTTGATACTCTCCCTGATTTCCCTTGTTTTCCACGGATGCTCTACCTTCCCTGATTTATTCTTTTGCCAAACTGGGATGAACAATTGTTGTAGTTCATCCATGCAGATTTTAAATGCCTTCCATTGCATATCCACCGTCAACCCTTTAAGAATCATTTGCCAGTCTATCTTGGCCAATTCACGTCTCATACCCTCAAAGTCACCTTTCTTTAAGTTCAGGACCCTTGTTTCTGAATTAACAATGTCACTCTCCATCCTAATGAAGAACTCAACCATATTATGGTCACTCTTGCCCAAGGGGCCACGCACAACAAGACTGCTAACTAACCCTTCCTCATTACTCAATACCCAGTCTAGATTAGCCTGCTCTCTCGTTGGTTCCTCTACATGTTGGTTTAGAAAACTATCCCGCATACATTCCAAGAAATCCTCTTCCTCAGCACCCCTGCCAATTTGATTCACCCAATCTATATGTGTCACAGTCTGCCCTCTCCTCATTCTCATCCACTTCACCTCCCAGTACTTTTCCACTGGCCCCTCCTTCTCCTCACCTGTCTGCCTGCCACTCCCCTCTCATCAGCCCAACTCTCCTCACCTGTTGCACTCAGTTGCCTCTGATCACCAATTAACCCGGTATATAGACTCTCCTCACCGTTCACACAGTGCCAGATTGTTCTCAGCATTCATGCAAGACTTTCCAGCGATTTCCCGACTGCCTACACGGATTTGATCCTGCCTGCCCCTCTTCGGAACCCTCGCTCAATCCTGAGCCTCTGTGTGAGTACGGTGTACCCATTCCTGTGTTACTACTCTGTGTTACAGTATCGTAATAAAGTTCATTATTGATAATTGATTGATATAATTTAATTGCCACACAACCAAGGTCGGTGGTATTTGGGTAGCCAGCAGCGGTACAGTAATAAAGAACACAACCACAATAAACATTTTACACAAACATCCACCACAGCATTCATCACTGTGGTGGAAGGCACAGAGCTTGGCCAGTCCTCCTCCATTTCCCCCCGTGGTCGGGACCTCCACCCTCCACAGCCGTTGCTGTGGGCGTCCAGATGGTAAGGGACAAAGTCAAAGTCAAGGTGAGTCCAGGATCGGCTCTTCCCAACCAGAGACCGCGGCTTCAGGCTGGTGCAGGCCGGCGGTCAAAGTTTTAAAGTACCTGCCGTGCCGCAGCCGGAAGCACCGCAGTCTGCAGGGCCGGCGGTCGAAGCTCCCCTCCAGGGGTGATGTTAAGTCCATGCCGCACCCGCGGTAGAAGATGGCCGCGGGCCGGCAGTGAAAGCTTCTTCTTCCACCCGGGTCCCCAACGTGAGATCCCGGGCTGTAGACGCCGCACCAGCTGGAGTTCTGCAGACTGCGGCTTCAGGCTGCCGGCTGCCGTGGGCCAGCGTAACGGAGCGCTCCCCTCCAGCGAGGGCTCACCCGCTCCGCGCCGAGAGTCCACGCTGCGCCCGCCGCTGAAGCCCCGGGCACCCTCCGGGAAAGTCCGCGCCGATCCTTGCTGTTAGGCCACGGGGGAGGCGACCTGGAAAAGTCGCCTCTCCATGGAGGAGGCGGCCGAAACGGTTCCCCCTTACCCCCCCACACCACCCCCCACACATAACACACAAAGAAACATTAAAAACACACTTTTAAACATACTAAAAAAAATTTAAAAAGTTG
This sequence comes from Amblyraja radiata, assembly GCF_010909765.2. Taxonomy (NCBI): domain Eukaryota; kingdom Metazoa; phylum Chordata; class Chondrichthyes; order Rajiformes; family Rajidae; genus Amblyraja; species Amblyraja radiata. Next base: position 42,986,721 of record NC_045961.1, read on the forward strand.
AAAAAAGACGGACACGCTGCCGACAGGCTGCTGCAGTGCAGCGCCCCCTACCGAAAAATATACCTGCCTGATTCTGTGCTGCTATTGGGTCCAAGCTATACCCGTTACAATATGTAGATTGAAGTCACCCATTATAAATGTTTTACCTTTGTTGCACGCATTTCTAATTTCCTGTTTGATGCCATTACCAACTCCACTACTACTGTTAGGTGGCCTGTACACAACTCCCACTAGCGTTTTCTGCCCCTTAGTGTTTCGCAGCTCTACCCATATCAATTCCACATCCTCCAAGCTAATGTCCTTCCTTTCTATTGCGTTAATCTCCTCTCTAACCAGCAACGCTACCCCGCCTCCTTTTCCTTTCTGTCTATCCCTCCTGAATATTGAATATCCCTGGATGTTCAGCTCCCAGCCTTGGTCACCCTGGAGCCATGTCTCCGTGATCCCAACTATATCATATTCATTAATAACTATCTGCACATTCAACACATCCACCTTATTACGAATGCACCTTGCATTAAGATACAAAGCCTTCAGGCTTGTTTTTTCAACACTCTTACCCCTTATACAATTAGGTTGAAAAGTGGCCCTTTTTGATTTTTGTCCTGGATTTGTCTGCCTGCCACTTTTACTTTTCATCTTGCTACCTATTGCTTCTACCCTCATTTTACACCCCTCTGCTCTTGCACCCATCCTCCTGCCACATTAGTTTAAATCCTCCCCGACAGCACTAGCAAACACTCCTCCAAGGACATTGGTTCCATTCCAACCCAGGTGCAGACCGTCCTGTTTGTACTGGTCCCACCTCCCCCAGAACTGGTTCCAATGCCCTAGAAATTTGAATCCCTCCCCCTTGCACCATTTTTCAAGCCACGTATTCATCTGCAATATCCTCCTATTTCTACTCTGACTAGCCCGTGTGGCACTGGTTGTAATCCAGAGATTATTACCTTTGAGGTCCTACTTTTAAGTTTATCTCCTAGCTCCCTAAATTCACCTTGTAGGACCTCATCCCTTTTTTTACCTATATCGTTGGTGCCATTGTGCACCACGACAACTGGCTGTTCACCCTCCCCCTCCAGAATGTTCTGCAGCCGTTCAGTGACATCCCTGACCCTTGCACCAGGGAGGCAACATACCATCCTGGAGTCTCGTTTGCGGCTGCAGAAACGCCTATCTATTCCCCTTACAATTGAATCCCCTATTACTATTACTCTTCCACTCTTTTTTCTCCCCTCCTGTAATAGTAATAGGGGATTCAATTGTAAGGGGAATAGATAGGCGTTTCTGCGGCCGCAAACAAGACTCCAGGATGGTATGTTGCCTCCCTGGTGCAAGGGTCAGGGATGTCACTGAACGGCTGCAGAACATTCTGGAGGGGGAGGGTGAACAGCCAGTTGTCGTGGTGCACATTGGCACCAACGATATAGGTAAAAAAAGGGATGAGGTCCTAGAAGGTGAATTAAGGGAGCTAGGAGATAAAATTAAAAGTAGGACCTCAAAGGTAATAATCTCTGGATTACTACCTGCGGTCATCTCCCTCCTAAACAGGTATACCACTTTGGATACTGTTGTGGGAGATGGCTCATCAGGGGAAGGCAGCAGCAGCCAAGTTCATGGCACCATGGGTGGCTGCTGCTGCCTTCCCCTGATGAGCCATCTCCCACAACAGTATCCAAAATGGTATACCTGTTTAGGTGGGAGATGACCGCAGGGGACTCCTGCACTACCTGCCTACTGCTATGCTGGCTATTGACCACCCATTCCCTTTCTGTCCTCTTACCTTTTACCTGCGGTGTGACCAACTCGCTGTACGTGCTATTCACGACTTTCTCAGCATCGTGGATGCTCCAGTATGAATCCAACCGCAGCTCCAATCGTTCAATGCGGTCTGCCAGGTGCTGCAGCTGGACACACTTCCTGCAAACATAGTCACCAGGGACACTGACTATATCCCTGATCTCCCACATGTTGCAGGCTGAGCAAACCATGAGGGACAAGTGGTGCATCTGCAAACCGACAAAGGTCACGACCGCATCGGTGTAATTTCTGGAACTGCCTTCGAGCCACGTTCATAATTGGTCAATGCCGATGGCGCACCTACAGATGTAATAGGCAACATATTTTGCCTGTGAATGAACCACACCACCTCCGTATTATCCTGACTGCAAAGTGTACTTCCATCTACATCCAGCAGCGTCGGCCCGACTGCACCAGCACGACAACCTGTTTCTGATCCGGTTACTTTACCTTCTTTAAGAGGGAGGATGTAGATTAGTGTGTCGATACTATATTTATGTTACCACACAGATTATGCTTGCTGCACATTCCTTATGTCACTCGTAATACTGGTCTGCCCACAGGCTTATTAGTGAGCGCTCTCTCTCTCTCTCCAGTTAGACCAGCTGAATGCATGGAGACGAAAGCACCTTGTGTTTACTCCGCAGAGTTGCTAATAAAAGACTATGGATTCTAATCACTATGTGTGAGTCTGATCATTTCCTACATCCAGGTGCTCCGGTTTCTTGTCCCATTCCAAAGACGTGTGGGTTTGTAGGTTAATTGGCCTCAATAAATTTTTTCCTAGTGTGTAGGATGGAACTAGTTTATGTGTGATCGTGGTCAACATGGACTCAGTGGGCCGAAGGGCCTGTTTCCTTGCTATATCACTAAACTAAACTATAGCTCGGTAAAATAACTTGTCCTAAACTTTACAAGACATAGAGACATGGAGAAAAAACATACACATTCGCAGTCTTGCTTCTCAATGCAATGGCCTTTGGGGGTCTGAGTCTTGACCGACTTTCTTTGGCAAATTTAGCTCCACGCTATGTACACTTTTCTGAAGGAGCGCCATTTCTTTATGCAGCGACTTATAAATCAAGTCAATGTTCCACTGCATGCCACAATTGAGACGCTGAGTTGGTATTTTCCCAATAATATTGACTATTTATTCATTAAACCTGTTGCTAAAGTCAGACAAGTTACTTCAGACTGTAACCAAGAGTCAAGATTGTGTAATTTTCCTATGCAACAGGCACAGAACAATTACATTTTTACTTGCTGCACCTTTACAGCCCATTAAACCAATAACACAACCAATAAAAAAACAATAATCAATAATACAATAAAGTATGGGTAGGAAGGAACTGCAGATGCTGGTTTAAACCGAAGATTGATGCAAAAAGCTGGAGTAACACAGTGGGACAGGCTGCTTCTCTGGAGCGAAGGAATGGGTGACGTTTCGGGTCGAGACCCTTCTTCAGACCCTTATTCAGACTAAAGAAGGGTCTCGACCCATTCCTTCTCTCCAGAGATGTAGCCTGTCCCATTGAGTTACTCCAGCTTTTAGTGTCTACTAGACTAAGTGGGACCCGTTGGGTCCCAGCATCACACAGGAGGGCTGGTCATCCAACGCAATATTCCACCTCTCCACCAATTCTAATATTGGTGGCCAGTTGGGGGGGGGGGGGGCTTTCTGGAGCGCTAGTATGGGTGTTGTGGGCTGAAGGGACTGGTTTCCAGAGGGCTAGTATGCAAATTGTGCGCCAAATGGATTCTTGGGCTGGCGTCTCAGTCAATCAAGCCTGTTGTGCTGGCAACTCACTCACTCACGGCTGGTGGGCTGGTAGTTGACTCACAGCTAATCCTTGAAATTCTATTTCAAGCAGGGTATAAGGCCACCAAATTCAAGTGCAGTTTCATACCATTTGAAGTAGGGTGCAAAGCCACTAAAGACAGCGAGTCGTGACCTCTCCCTCCTCCATCTTGCAGAGACTGAGCCACACCCACATTTCCGGGTTTTATAACCCCTCCCCCCCCACCCGAAAAGGCGTGGCTTTCATGGATTGACAGGAGAGAGATTCTCAACATTTAAAAAAAAACTAATAACACTTTTATTTTTCATTGATGGGAAGAATTCTCCGCACCTGCTCAGTGGAGGGGGACTGAGTAAGATGGCTAAAAATCACAGCCGTAAGTTGTAGCGTTTTATCTAAAATCAATATACAGTGCAAACAGGAAGTGTGTTTACAGTAGTGCCTTTTAACTTCAAGCCAAATAACCAAGCCACCATTTGCAGTAAGTAGTGCATTTCAACTTCATTGATTGATATAATTTAATTGCCACACAACCAAGGTCGGTGGTATTTGGGTTGCCAGCAGCGGTACAATAATAAAGAACACAACCACAATAAAAATTTTACACAAACATCCACCACAGCATTCATCACTGTGGTGGAAGGCACATGCCACCATTTGCAGTAAGTGGTGCCTTTCAACTTCAAGCCAATGCACCCAACCCACCATTTGCAGTAAGTAATGCCTTTTAACTTCAAGCCATTGCATCCAAGCCACCATTTGCAGTAAGTAGTGCCTTTCAACTTCAAACCACACCCAAGCCACACCCAAGCCACCATTAGCAGTAAGAGGTGCCTTTCAACTTCAAGTCAAAGTTCCCAAGCCACCGTTTGCAGTAAGTAGTGCCTTTCAACTTCAAGCCAAAGCAACCAAGCCACCATTTGCAGTAATAGTGCCTTTCAACTTCAAGTCAAAGCTCCCAAGCCACCATTTGCAGTAAGTAGTGCCTTTCAACTTCAAGCCAAAGCAACCAAGTCACCATTTGCAGTAAGTAGTGCCTTTCAACTTCATGCCACCATTTGCAGTAAGTGGTGTCTTTCAACTTCAAGCCACACCCAAGCCACCATTTGCAGGAAGTAGTGCCTTTCAACTTCAAGCCAAAGCAACCAAGCCACCATTTGCAGTAATAGTGCCTTTCAACTTCAAGCCAAAGCTCCCAAGCCACCATTTGCAGTAAGTAATGCCTTTCAACATCAAATCAAAGCTCCCAGGCCACCATTTGCAGTAAGTAGTGCTTTCAACTTCAAACCAAAGCTCCCAAGCCACCACTTGCAGTAAGTAGTGCCTTTCAACTTCATGCCACCATTTGCAGTGCCTTTCAACTTAATGCCAAAGCACCCAAGCTACAATTTGCAGTAAGTAGTGCCTTTCAACTGCAAGCCAAAGCACCCAAGCCACCATTTGCAGTAAGTAGTGCCTTTCAACTTCAAGCCACAATTTGCAGTAAGTAGTGCCTTTCAACTTCAAGCCAATGCACCCCATTTGCAGTAAGTAGTGCCTTTCAACTTCAAGCCACACCCAAGCCATCATTTGCAGGAAGTAGTGCCTTTCAACTTCGTCAAAGCTCCCAAGCCACCATTTGCAGTAAGTAGTGCCTTTCAATTTCAAGACACACCCAAGCCAAGCCAACCGGGGGGGGGGGGGGGGGGGGGCGCTTTCTGGAGCGCTAGTATGAACCATTTTAGAACCAATAAACATTTTTTTGCAAGCTTTAGAACCAATAGACATTTTTTGCAAGCTTTAGAACCAATAGACATTTTTTTGCAAGCTTTAGAACCAATAGTCATTTTATTTGCAAGCTTTAGAACCATTAGTCATTTTTTTGCAAGCTTTAGAACCAATAGTCATTTTTTTGCAAGCTTTAGAACCAATAGTCATTTTTTTGCAAGCCTTAGAACGAATAGACATTTTTTTGCAAGCTTTAGAACCAATAGACATTTTTTTTGCAAGCTTTAGAACCAATAGACATTTTTTTTGCAAGCTTGAGAACCAATAGTCATTTTTTTTGCAAGCTTGAGAACCAATAGTCATTTTTTTTGCAAGCTTGAGAACCAATAGTCATTTTTTTGCAAGCTTGAGAACCAGTAGACATTGTTTTGCAAGCTTTAGAACCAATAGACATTTTTGCAAGCTTTAGAAGCAATAGACATTTTTTGCAAGCTTTAGAAGCAATAGACACTTTTTGCAAGCTTTAGAAGCAATAGACACTTTTTGCAAGCTTTAGAAGCAATAGACACCTTTTGCAAGCTTTAGAAGCAATAGACACTTTTTGCAAGCTTTAGAACCAATAGAGACACTTTTTGCAAGTTCTAGAACCAATAGACAATTTTTGCAAGCTTTAGAATCAATGGTAATTTTTTTGCAAGCTTTAGAATCAATAGACATTTTTTTGCAAGCTTTAGAACCAATAGACATTTTTTTGCCAACTTTAGAACCAATAGACATTTTTTTTGCAAGCTTGAGAATCAATAGACATTATTTTTGCAAGCTTGAGAATCAATAGACATTTTTTTTTGCAAGCTTTAGAACCAATAGACATTTGTTTTGCAAGCTTGAGAACCAATAGTCATTTTTTTTGCAAGCTTGAGAACCAATAGTCATTTTTTTGTAAGCTTTAGAACCAATAGACATTGTTTTGCAAGCTTTAGAACCAATAGACATTTTTAGCAAGCTTTAGAAGCAATAGACATTTTTTGCAAGCTTTAGCAATAGACACTTTTTGCAAGCTTTAGAAGCAATAGAGACACCTTTTGCGATCTTTAGAAGCAATAGAGACACTTTTTGCAAGCTTTAGAACCAATGGTCATTTTTTTGCAAGCTTTAGAATCAATAGACATTTTTTTGCAAGCTTTATAACCAATAGCCATTTTTTGCAAGCTTTAGAACCAATAGACATTTTTTTGCAAGCTTTAGAACCAATAGACATTTTTTTGCAAGCTTTAGAACCAATATACATTTTTTGCAAGCTTTAGAACCAATACATTGTTTTGCAAGCTTTAGAATCAATAGACATTGTTTTGCAAGCTTTAGAAGCAATAGACATGTTTTGCAAGCTTTAGAAGCAATATACATTTTTTGCAAGCTTTAGAAGCAATAGACATTTTTTGCATGCTTTAGAAGCAATAGACACTTTTTGCAAGCTTTAGAACCAATAGAGCCACTTTTTGCAAGCTTTAGAACCAATAGACATTTTTTGCAAGCTTTAGAACCAATAGAGACACTTTTTGCAAGCTTTAGAACCAATAGACATTTTTTTGCAAGCTTTAAAACCAATAGACACTTTTTGCAAGCTTTAGAACCAATAGACACATTTTTTGCAAGCTTTAGAACCAATAGACATTTTTTGCAAGCTTTAGAACCAATAGAGACACTTTTTGCAAGCTTTAAAACCAGGAAGTGGTGTGCCACACAGCCCAATAGACACTTTTTTTGCAAGCTTTAGAACCAATTGACACATTCTGCAAGCATCTTAGAACCACTAAGGGCACTTACATTTGAGTAGAAATGTGTTCAGTGTTATTCACAGCTCAGAGAAAGGTGACCCTCTGCCTTCCTCCATCTTGAAGAGACTGTGTGGCACACCACTTCCTGGTTTTATAGTCCCTCCCCCCTGCCGCCAGCGGGGGCAGCAGAGAGAATGGTAAATTTTGTAAAAACATTAATATCTCTGTCATTTTTAATCGACGGGAAAAATCCTCGGCACACATGTGGCGGACGGGGGCTCTGAGCACGGTGGTCAAAAATGATGGCCGTAGGTGGCGGCGTTCTCTCGGAAATCGCAGCACAGATGGCCAAAACCGGTCAAGAACAGACTTTTAGTAATATACTAGACCAATGGCAGACCCGTTGGGTCTGCTCCCCCAACGCAGCCGTTCCCTACCTGTAGCCCCCACGGTTCGACGTGGTCCTCGAAGTCGGGTCCGTTTCCCCAACGTGCGATTGCGGGGGCGGGGCGGCATCACACACATCAAGCACCCCCACACACAGAGTTTTAAAAGTATAATCCCCCAACGCAGCCGTTCCCTACCCGTAGCCCCCACGGGAGACGTGGTCGTCGAAGTAAAGCCTTCCCGAAAGGCCGTTTTTAAATGGCTTCTCTTGAGGTTGAGATGCGGGCGCCAGCAGCCTTTATGGTCGCTGGCCAGCAGGAGGCGACAACATGAGTGAGTGGGGGGGGAGAAGGATTTGATTAAAAACGTGTACTTAAAGACGACGAAATGTAATGAGGAGCGGATACTTAGAAAGAAAAGCGAAATCTCTAGCGAAATGGAAATTATGTCGGAGATTGAGCGTCTGGATTCGGCGTGGCAATGAATCAAAGGAAGAAATGCAGCCGGCAGATTCCGATTGGACATCTGCGAGCGCGGCCATTCCGATTGGACATCTGCGAGCATCGGCCATTCCGATTGGACATCTGCGAGTATTGGGAACGAATCAAAAGGCAGACAGGCAGCCAGCCAGACGGCAGGCACAGAGTTTTAATGATAGATAGATAGATAGATAGATAGATAGATAGATAGATAGATAGATAGATAGATAGATAGATAGATAGATAGATAGATAGATAGATAATAAAGTATCTGTAATACTAGGTAACCAGACTTTAATAGTGCCTAACATTTGTAAGTACTTTTTAAGTATACAGAGGATTTACACTTTAATAAAGTGGGAACTTCTACTTGCCATATAACAATTATTCTAAATTTTATTCTAAGAGACTCACATGTGTATGAGGATGGCAAAGAACTATACCAAAACACCACTAGAGGGCTGCATATGTCAATGATTCTCTGCACTATCTTTTCAGCTATTGTAAATGCTCTAATACATAGATTATTCCTCCTCCTTGGTACCAAATAATGAGAATTCTTTCTCTCAAAGGTTTCCAAAAAATATTCACGATTAGGTATTTTGTTTCCCCAGAAGAGGACGGTGAAATTTACAGCCAAGATGCCTGTTTTCTTCCTCCATTCCTGTTGACTAACTTATCAAGGCATAGTTACAATCTTGGACATTACCCAATATTTAATTTTGAACTCCAGTCCTTGATGCTCTTCAAGAATAAATATTGTTATGAATCCTATCATGTTTATTTAAAGATGTCGACTTGTAATTAATATGTTTATTTTATCCAGCCATTGGTGACAAGCGCCTGCACAAAGTGCATTTTTAATTGAAATGACTGCCAATGTAGGAGGCATTATCGCTATTGTCGTATTCTATATGTTAATCCTGGCCATTGGACTATGGGCTGCCTGGAAAACTCACATAAGGACTAGTAGATCTGAACTACTGCGACATGAGGTTATAATGGTAGGAAGACGAGACATAGGCCTTGTCCTTGGAATGTTTACAATGACTGGTGAGTTTGTTAATTTAAATTTACCTTTACCTTTTACATTGTTGAAAAAATGTACATATGAGAACTGCACTAGAATGGAAAATGTGTCTAAAGACTATTTGTTATCACTTTAGTTTAGTTTAGAGATACACCGTCAAAATAGGCCCTTCAGCCCACCAAGTCTGTGCCGACTAGCAATCACCTGTCCACTAGTTCTATGTTATCCCATTTTCACATCCTATACGCTAGGGGAAATGTACAGAAGCCAATTAACCTACACGCCTGTACGACTTTGGAACATGGGAGGAATCTGGAGCTCCCGGAGAAAACCTACACTGTCACGGGGAGAATGTACAAACTCTCTTTCCGTACCCGTAGTCGGGATTGAACCTGGGACTCTGGCGCTGTAAGGCAACAACTCTATCGCTGCACCACTGTGCCACCCCCTGTTAATTTTTCTTACCAAGCTAAGGATTGTCCATGTTGAGGAACTAAACATTGTCAGTTCCATAGTCCTAGTGTCCATATTAAACACTCGCACACCTCAAACTTACGATACCCATAATTATATTAAAAATCCATCACCCTTGCCTTTGTCTGTTGCCAACTCTCAAGTTGTAACCCATGCTCCCAATGATTGAATTAAGAGCCCAAGATCTTTGGTATTATATGGGTCAGATGTATTTACTGGTGCTAAAATTTATCCCGAAAATTTGTACCACTATTCTGTTCACTCTGCTGAAATTTCACAGCAACTTGGTCAACATAAAAAATGATGTGCAAGATACATAACGCATTCTCAAAGCGTGCCATCTGGATTTCATTGTGTCCAAATGTGATGTGTTAAGTTGATTCATGGAATGTTGTATGACTCGTGCAGCTCTTCAATCCTTCTGTCCCAAGCCTTCTGCTTTATAGCCCTGTCCACTGTACGAGTTCATTCCAAAAACTCTTAGCGCTAACGGCAGGTACTCGGGAAGACTCGCTAACGGCAGGTAAGCACGGGAAGATTTGTGAAGATTTTTCAACATGATGAAAAATGTCCACGAGAGCCCCGAGTACCGACGAGTGGCCATTACCATAAATCTCCGAGTTCGAATCAGGGCAAACTCGGGAGAACTTTTGGAATGAACTCGTACCGTGGGACAGGGGTTTTAAGCTGTGGCCTTTGTTCCAACCATCTGCCTATCAATACCTCCCACCCCCCCCCCCCCCCCCACCGCTCTCCACCTATGTACTGGCAGGCTTTGTCCTGCCTCTCCTCCTGCCTTGCTTTCTTCTCCTCCCCCTCTCTCCAAATCAGTCTGAAGAAGGGTCCTAACCCAAAACGTCACTTACCCGTGTTCTCCAGAGATGCTGCCTGACCCGCTGAGTTATGGGCCTGTCCCACTTAGGCGACTTTTTAGGCAACTGCAGGAGACTATGCAGTCGCTACATGTTCGCGGGTGGTTGCTGGGGAGTCGCCTTCATGGTCGTGAGGAGTTCCCGCATTCTGGGAGCTAGTCGCAACCTCATTATGGTCGCCGCAAATTTTTCAACATGTTGTAAAATTAGCGGCGACGAGAATGAAACCGCCATGGAGAGTAGCGAGAATTCTCGTGCCGAAGGTGGGTCACCAGGGGATCCTAGTGGGTTGCCAGGGGGTGGAAGGTTCTCGTAGGTTCTTGTAGGTTGTAGCCGGTGCTGACCGGTGAATATCTTTGGCTCATTGGGGAAAAAAACTTAAGCAGTAGTTTTCAGAACCAAGGATAACCGACTGGTAATGTTAATGTCCGCCGAGCTTCACAGCCGTATATCTCTGGCTTCTTAAAAGTTGGCTGGCTTCTTAAAAGTTGTCTCCACTCCTTCTCCCTCTTTCTCCCTCCTTCTCCCCCCCCCCCCTCTCCACCCTCTTTTAAAGGACTTACCGTACACTATGTTTTAGCTGTCTTAATTACAGCGCCAACTTTCCTGTTCCTCTTAAAGCATCACCGTGGCTTTGCACCATGTGAATTTCACTCAGACAGTGCTGCCCCCGCTTGCGCTGTCCCCCACCTGCGATGTGTTTGTGTGTGTGTGTTCCACTCTGACAGTCGTTGTCCCAGTTGCTGGTTTTTCAGGCGATGCAACTGGGAAGCTTGCAACAGTAGCAATGATTGACCTATGCTATTTAAAAGAGAACACATATTAAGGGTCTCGACCCGAAATGTTATCCATTCCTACTCTCCAGAGATGCTGCCTGTCCCGCTGAGTTACTCCAGCATTTTGTGTCTACCACATATTCAGCATTGTTTTTCCCACAACATACCAGTTCCATCCAAGACTGCAAGAAAATGCAGAGAATTGTGGACGCTGACCAGACCATCATACAAACCAATCTCCCTTCCATTGACTGCTTCTACATGTCACGTTGCCTTGGCAAGGCCACCAGCATAATCAAGGTCAAGTCTCACCCCTGCCACTCCCTCTTCTCCCATCTCCCATCAGGCAAGAACTATAGAAGTGTGAAAATGCATACCTCCAGACTGCTATTCATAGACTACAGCTCTGCCTTTAACACCATTATATCATCCTAGCTTTTCACCAAACTCGCTAGACTTGGTGTCAGCACTCATCTCTGCAACTGGACCCTCGACTTCCTGACCAACAGACCCCAATCAGTGAGGATAGGGGACAAATCATCCTCTATGATAATCTTCAACACTGGTGTTCCGCAAGGATGCGTTCTCAGCCCCCTTCTTCACTCCTTATACACCCACGACAGTGCAGCCATATACAAATCTAATTCAATTTTCACATTTTCAGATGACACCACCATTGTCGGCCAGAATGAGATTGAGAACCTCGTGTCCTGGTGTTGAGACAACATCCTTTCTCTCAATGTCAAAAAATTGCAGCTAATTGTGGACGCAGCCCAGACCATCACACAAACCAACCTCTCTCCTATTGACTCCATTTATACCTCACGCTGCCTCAGCAAGGCCAGCGGCATAATCAAGGATGTCACATCCTGGCTACTCCCACTTCTCCCCTCTCCTATCAGGTAAAAGGTATAGAAGTGTGAAAATGCACACCTTCAGATTCAGGGACAGTTTCTTCCCAGCTGTTATGAGGCAACTGAAATCCTACCACAGCCAGAGAGCAGTGCTGAACTACTATCTACCTCTTTGGTGACCCTCGGAATATCCTTGATCGGACTTTGCTGGCTTTACCTTACATTAAACGATATTCCCTTATCATGTATCTATACACTGCAAATGGCTCAATTGGAATCATATATTGACTTTTTGCTGACTGGGTAGCATGCAACAAAAGATTTTCTCTGTACCATGGTACATGTGACAATAAACTAAACTAAACTAAACACTCAAAGTTTCTATGCTTGTTCGTGAAGGAGTAGCACAAATGTTGGTCCCTGAACAACAAATTGGACCCTTATTATTATTGTGTATTGTTACATAAGGAGCAATGAGATGTAATAAATTGCATGTCTGTCATTCAGCCACTTGGGTTGGTGGAGCTTACATCAATGGCACAGCGGAAGGAGTCTATCTTGCTGGACATGGCCTTGCATGGACGCAGGCTCCTATGGGATTTGCATTGAGTCTTACCATCGGTAAGCAGAATTACTTTATTCCGAACCTTTGTAGTTTGTCATAGAATTCAAAATATCAATTTAGAGTAAGTGTGTGAATGTTGTGGTTAACCAATGAATGGATCTCTCATCTGCTTAGGGTGAATTTCTGATCCAAAATTAGAATTGAAAATAGTAATTTAGAGTAAGAAAGCATGTCAATGTTCTGGTTAACCAATGCATTGGATCTCTCATCTGCTTAGGACGAATTCCTCATCTCCCAATCTACTTTATTGCACTTTCCTGCCTTTATTGCGCACTTTACCATAACCTTGACTCCAATGTAGTACAAACGTTCAATTTCTGTTAACATGCCTTCTGTTAATCCTTTTGTTTTTGTTTTCTTTGTAATGTACAGTGGCATTTATGTACTTCGTTATCACAAGAAATTTTTTAAAATAATGTCTCCCCCATATAAATAATGCCTCAATCTAAGTAATTACTCCATCTACACTTTCTGCTGCCTCAGATTTTGTTGTGAATTTACCTGCCTATTACCATAATCCATGACTCCAATGTAGTACAAAAATCTATTTATGTGTGCACTAACTCAACTTTCACCTCTCTCTGGGATAGAAAATTCGAAAAGATTCGCAATCTTTTGACAACAGAACAGTGTCTTTTCATCTTTTTGCCATTCGTTGTAGACTCTCCCATAAGGAGAAAGATCCTCCTAGCATCTCCTGAGTGAATCTCCCTCAGAATATTTTGCATCTCAATTTCTCTTGATTAGAGTCGTAGACAATTCCTGATGCAGAAAGGGGCAAATGGATCACCATTCCAGTCTCAAGGCAAAAAAACATTTAAAAGACATTTGGACAGGTACATGGATAGAAATGGTTTAGTGGGAGATGGGCCAGATGCAAGCAGGTGGGACGAATGCAGATGGGGCATCTTGGTCAGCATGGGCAAGTTGGGCCGAAGGGTCAGTTTCAGTGCTCTATGACTCTATGACTATGACTCTATGACTATGAAAAATGGTTACACAATAATATTTTGTCCTCAAGCAGTTGATCCTTTGGTCTACAGGTCATGGCTCTTCAAGCACATATGCAAGCAATTTTTAAGTATGGTGTTGATTTCTGTCTCTGCAAACTCCCTGACAGAAGGCTGGAGGGGAAAGTCCAGGCATAGTGGGCCCGTTTACCTGCTGCCCTTGTTCTTTTTGGTGGTAGAGGCTGCAGATTTGGGAGGTGCTTTTGCAGTCAAACCGATGTGTGGCCACAGTGCTTGTTGTGGGGGGGGGGGGGGTACCCTGTCCATAAGTAATGAATGCAATGAATGTTTTTGATGTTGGATGGTGTACTGATCAGATGTGCTGCTTTTCCTGGATGATGTTGAGAGTTGTTTGTGCTGCACTTATCCAGAGACTGGCTAGTCCAGTTGAGTTTCTGGTCGTTGGCCATTGACCCCAAGGATTTGTGGTGGGGAATCCAGCAATGGCAATACAATTGAACGTCACTAGTTGATGGTTAGACTCTGTTGGAAATAGCCGTTATCTGGCAATCCCATGACATTAAAGTAACCTACCACCTATCAACCCATGGTTACTCGGGTCATGCTGCATTCCTCTACTGAGGAGATGCGAGTGCAATGGAACATTGCACAGTCATCAATATGCATATTACTTCTGGCCATGTAATGCCCATTTCTAATGCCACTACCACTCATACCTCTGTTCAAAAGTTGATAAGTTCTAGGAACAGAATTAGGACATTCGGCCCATCAAGTCTACTCCACCATTCAATCATGGCTGATCTATCTTTCCCTCTCAACCCCATTCTCCTGCCACTCCACATTCACACTGACCCACATGTTTCCAGCAATGTTACATTTAACCTCAAGGAAATCATGTCATAACTCATGACTCATGGGTTTTTCTAGTTTAAATCTTTTTATTTGAATTTTGAATTTAACAGCAATTTGCATACATACAATGATTTATTTAGCGAATGCAAAGTCCTTTAGCCAAGCAGTTGCCTCTTGATCTGCTGTATGAAGGGTGACAAGTCCTCCTTTGAGTCTTTGTTGAGGGCATGCTTCAATGATGTGTTGCATTGTTTGCTGCTCTCCACAAGCACACCGTGGGGTTGGGCTGCTGCCCCATTTGTGAAGGCTGGCCAAGCAGGGGCCATGTCCAGTCCTGAATAGCAAAGAAGATCAAAGCCAATGATGGTGTAACGGCCCGCTTCCTCTGTGCCCAACGTGAGTCTCTTGGAGACAGATGACGTCAATGGAGTGTTGGTGGGCGAGGACTTCGATGAGGCGTCGCTTGGCTGCAGAGAGGCCTTCAACATTTAGTTGTAGTATTCGGAGAGCAGGTCCAACTGCTAGGTGCTCTTGAGGCTGGTCGTTGTTGCTGCTTTCGGCTTTGGGATAATGACTAGGATTCTTTGACTTGGCTCTCAGGCGTCGTCTTGTAGAATTTAGTCTGCTGGGAGGATCATTGGCTTCATACAATGATATCATACAATATCATACAATGATAACAGACAGTGATAATCAGGACATAATTGTGCAACAGTATGTAAACGACCCTCAAAACCCTTACCCTTACCCTTACCCACCCTCGCCACCCGGGAACAAACAACACTCACATACGTACACATCCACACAAATACGATAAAAAATAAAAATAAAAAATAAAAATAAAAAAAAATAAAAAAAGAGGGGAAAATAAATAAATAAATAAATAAATAAATTGTGGGGAGGGAGGGGTTGAGGGGATAGCAGCTGCAATAAGACAGAGCTGTGATAGAGGGCACTCAGTCCTCTTCCGAGTCCGGAATCAAGTTAAGAGAGTTAACAAGTTCCAGGAAAGGGTTCCATGTATCTAGGAATGTCTTGGTAGAGCCTTTGAGAGAGAACCTAAGTTTTTCAAGCTTTAAGTTGTAGAGCACCTCCTTGATCCAGCGGGCGTGTGTCGGGGGACAGGTAAGTCTCCAGTTAAGCAAAATCAGTCTCCGGGCTAACAGGGTTGTAAAAGCCAGGACCCGCTTCAACGCAACAGAGAGGTTGGTGTTGGGGGGAATACCAAAAATAGCTGACAGTGGGTTTGGAGGAATAGTCTGGCCATAGGCTCTGCTTAGCACGTCGAAAGCACTCCTCCAAAAGGTTGCTAGCTTAGGGCAAGACCAAAACATATGACTATGGTTGGCAGGGGATTGATTGCATCTGTTGCAGGTGTCTTTAACAGCGGGTTATATTCTAGATAATCTTGCGTTTGTGTAGTGGACTTTGTGAAGGACTTTGCATTGGATTAGGCCATGACGGGCACATATGGAGGAAGAATGGATCAAATCCAAGGCAGAGTCCCATTGCTGGTCTGTTAGTTTCATATTCAGCTCGCCCTCCCACGCAGCTTTTAATGAGGTATGAGGTTTCAATATAACCGACCCTAACAAGTTGTACAAAAAAGAGATGCATTTCTTCCGGTTGGGATCTAGAGCTAGGATGGAATCGGTCAGGGTTTCAGGGGGACGATTTGGGAAATGGGGGAATATCTTCTTCACAAAATTCCTAATCTGGAAAAAACGAAAAAGGTGGGAGTTTGGGAGGCTATAGTTGTACGAAAGCTCTGCAAAAGACGAAAAAATACCATCCTTGTATAGGTTTTTGATACTACTGATGCCATTACTATGCCAGGTTTTGAATGCGGAGTCTGTACTTGAAGGATTAAAGATGTGATTTTTAAGCAGTGGGGTCAAGATGGAAGGGCCTTGTAAACCAAAGTTTTTCCTAAATTGACTCCATATCTTGAGCGAGAGGGACGCAATTGGGCCTGCACCCGCAGATGTTATAGAAAGGGGGAGTTGAGAGCATAGGACAGACCGCAACGGGAGATCTGAACTCGCCTTTTCCATGTGTACCCAGGTCGGTAGGTGGTCGCAATCATCATTCATCCAGTACAGGAATTTTTGCAAGTTAGCAGCCCAGTAGTATCGCCTAAAGTCAGGAAGTGCCAAACCGCCGTCACTCTTAGGAGACTGTAGTAGCGTCTTTCGAATTCTGGCCGGTTTGCTACCCCATAAAAATTTAGATATTCTCCTTTCTAATTTATCAAAAAAAGATTTAGTGATAAATATAGGAACATGCTGGAAAAGGTACAGGAATTTGGGTAGGACGACCATCTTGACCAGATTTATCCGGGCCGCGAGGGATAACGGTAAGACTGACCAGCGGTCAAAGTCTCTTTCAGCTTTCTCAACCAGAGGCAGGAAGTTTGTGCGGAACATATCAAATATAGGTATTGTGATAAAAACGCCGAGGTAGCGAAATCCTTCCTCCGCCCATTTGAATGAGGTTAAAGAGCGAGGGAGCTGCTTAGCCAATGAGTTAATCGGTAATAATTCACTTTTTTGGTAGTTAAGTTTATAACCAGAGTACACCCAAACCGTTCTAAAATATTCATAATCACAGGGAGAGAGCTGACTGGATTCGAGATGTACAGGAGCAGGTCATCCGCATACAATGAGACTTTATGAATTGTGTCAAACCGTGTAATACCTTTAAAGCCCTTCTCTGAGCGTAACCAGACCGCCAAGGGTTCTATCGCGACAGCAAACAGAAGTGGTGATAACGGGCAACCCTGCCTGGTACCTCTCCGAAGGGGGAAGTGGGGCGACAGTGTGTCGTTTGTTTGTACTGAGGCCACCGGGGACGAGTATAATAGTCTGACCCAATGAATGAAACTATTGCCGAGGCCAAACCTGTCCATCGCCTCGTATAGGTACTTCCACTCGACCCTGTCGAAAGCTTTTTCGGCGTCGAGGGAGACCACTATCTCCGGGGTCTCACTACTTGGTGAATGGATGATGTTAAGGAGACGCCTAGTATTGTGGGAGGACTGTCGGCCTGGCATAAACCCTGTTTGATCTAATGAGATAATAAAGGGCATCACTTGTTGAAGACGGAGCGCAAGAACTTTAGAGAGGATTTTGAGGTCCACATTCAAGAGTGAAATTGGTCTATAGCTACTACAAAGCAGAGGATCTTTCTCCTTTTTAAGAATTAGGGAGATAGTAGCCAACGACAAGGTGGGCGGTAGGCGGCGATGTAAAAACGCCTCATTGTACATATCTCTCAGGACTGGTGCGAGGAGAACAGAGAAAGCTTTGTAATATTCTACAGTGAAGCCGTCAGGGCCGGGCGACTTTCCGCTTTGCAGCGATGTGATGGCTGCTTGGACCTCAGTGACAGTTATGGGACCACCCAAGACTTTCGTGGCTTCATCGTCAATTCGGGGAAACGTCATACTACGGAACATGTCATCTGCAGTGGGAGGACAATTGGAAGTGTATAGCTCAGCGTAAAATTTAGCAAATGCTTCATTAATTCTAAGAGGATCGGTATGAATCTCCCCTAAGCTGGATCTAGTGGCTGGAATTAGCCGTGAAGTCGCCTCGGTTCTGGCCTGATGGGCCAAAAGCTTCCCAGCTTTATCCCCAGATTCAAAAAAGTGTTGCCTAGATTTAAGCAGTCGTAACTTGGCTTTATTGGTAGACATGAGGTCAAAGTCTATTTGTAACCTAAAGCGGTCTTTATAAAAATTAGGGTCTGGGTCAGATGCGTATTTATCATCAATGTCCTTTATTTTTCGTAACAGGTCTGCCATTTGGGACGTCTCGGCTCTTTTCAGGTTGGAGACAAAAGAGATAAGTTGGCCCCTAATATAGGCTTTTGAAGCTTCCCAGAGTATACCTCTTGCTATGTCCGGCGAGTCATTCAGCTCAAAATATAAGGTGATTTGGGAGTGCAGGAATTGCTTGTAGTGAGCCTCTGCTAGTAATGAGGAGTTGAACCTCCACTGTTTAAAGGGGTTAGTTCGTTTACGAAAGTAAAGATCGAGGGAAGTCGCAGCGTGATCTGATATCACGATACCATGATACTCGCTGGATTTGATTTTGGAGAGCAGTCTGTTATCTAAGAGGAAGAAGTCTATACGGGTATAGGTACGGTGCACGTGGGAAAAAAATGAAAATAATTTAGTCGTGGGAAATGTATGTCTCCATGGGTCAGTGAGCCCAAGTTGTTTGGTAAAAGCATGCAAAGTCCTACCTGATTTAGTTAAAGTGGAGGCTTTGTTCGAAGATCTGTCCAGTATAGGGTCTTGGACCAGATTAAAATCTCCACCCACAATGATGTGGTAATTTTCAATGTTTGGGAGAGATGTAAAAAATTTGGTTACAAATGAGCTGTCATCCCAGTTGGGACCGTAAATACTGGCCAATATGACAGGTGTGTCTTGCAGTTTGCCAGAGACCATGACAAAGCGGGCCAGCAGGGTCTTCCACCATTTTCTGTGGTTCGAACATAACGTTTTTACGAATCAGGATAGCAGTACCCCTAGCCCTATAATTAAATTTTGAGTGAAATAAGTGGCTAATCCAGCCTCTCTTAAGCCGTGTTACCTCTCTGTTGCGAAGGTGTGTCTCTTGAATAAAAAATATATCGCCCTTAAGGTATTGCAAGTGGGCCAAGATCTTATCAGTCTTAGTAGGACCCCCCACTCCCCTCACGTTCCACGAGACAAATCTAAGAGTGCCGTTTGTGTTGGCCATATTTAGCTATATCCAAACGAGTGGGCAGAGCGCTGTAATACTGCAGATTGAAATGGAAGAGCGCATCGAAGCCAGCTGCTGAGAGTGGGGGTGTGGGTGGTAAAAGGGGAAAATAAAAATAAAAAAAATAAAAAAAATACATACATACGTATACACACAACAAACGGTCGTGACACATATCACTTAACCATCTTTCAAACCTGAGTCCCCGGACCTGAGGTCCCCAATGTCCCAACCGAACCTTGAGTGCCCATTGCACCAAGGTACGTTGTCCTCGCATCCGCATGGAGTAGTCCGATCTTAACTCCCAATATTTCCACATCCCAAAGCCGCAAAGTCGCTCAATATCAGTAAAGTAACATAAAATGAAATAACTATAATAATGATAACAATGATAATAATAATTTGAGAAATGGACAATAGAAAATAGAAATAGAAATAGAAATAAAGTGAAGTAAACCTAAATGAATAGATACAAAGTTAAAATAATAGCCTTGGTAGTTGTACTACCAATGACATTGCTAACACTGATGGTAATAATAGTAGTGATGATAGTAATAATACAACAAGCCAAATTAACAAAATTAACAAAATAGTGATACTAAATAAGTAAGCCAACGTATAAGTGAAACAGGAATAGCTTCCTTTGGTATAACATAGTATAACTTAAAGTTGGTAAGGTATAAAGAAAGAGTTAGCATTAGAGAGATTAACAAGTGGCAAACTGGATTCTTGGATTAAGGCGCAGGGCAGAAGAACATCAATTAAGTTTTGTTAAACAAAAACGCTGTAAGAGTTAATTGGTGTAACGCAGCCTTGACTATAATGAGTTCTTATCAGCCCCAGACAGTCCGCTATTAAGACTAGTGTAAACAAACCATTCAAATGCTGGCCAGCTGCTAAAAGCAAGAAGGCAGAGATCAAATCACGAACCACAATGTGGGTCCCTTTAGCCCTATTTTATAGCATGTACAAGGGAAGAGCCTTTCAAGTATGATTACACATAAACATTAAAAGGAAAAGTTGGTAAGACATAGTCATTGATATAACAGCAAGGCCGAGCGCTAGCAGTGGCTAATTGCTAAGGGCAGTCAAGCTAAAGTTAGCCCATAATGTAACCCATAATGTAACCGTAGATTAACTGGATCCCTGTGCCATTCGGATGTAAACGTACCGAGCAGAGTCAGTCATCTGTGGGTCCCGGTCTGCATCAACGGTAAGATGAAATGAAAGCCTGAGCATCCTCGGGAGATGTTAACCGTCGCCTCTTTCCCTCCCCGGCCATGATGAACAGCTTGGCCGGATAATGAAGGGAGGGTTTGAGACCCAGGTTGTACAGCTCCTTCATGACGTCTCGATATGCAGAACGTTGTTCAACTATCTCGGGACAGTAATCTTCAAAAATGTGAATCGGGATATCTTTGTACTTCAGCTTACCCCTCTGCCTCCGAGCCTCATGCACCACCAACTCGCGGGTCTGGAATCTATGGAAGCAAACCACAACTGCTCTGGGTTTCCCACCAGGGCTTGGTTTGGCTGCTAGCGTGCGATGGGCTCGGTCTAGCTCCGGGGCTGATTCCAGTATGCGTTCGCCAAGTGTCTCGAGCAGGAGTTGAGAGAAAAAAGCTGTTGTTTGGGGGCCTTCGATGTTCTCGGGGAGGCCGACTATCCTTACGTTATTTCGGCGACTCCTGCCTTCCAGGTCGATAAGCTTAGACTTAAACTTGGCGTTCTCTTCGATGACCGTAGTTAGCATTATCTCCATAGCTCGCATGTCTTGGCTGGTGGTATCTGCAAATGTCTCTAATGACGAAAGACGCTGTTGTTGATCTAGAATAGTGGTCTGGATATTGTCCAACTTTGTTTCCAGCTTGGTGAACGCTGCGTTAAACTCTGCCAGTAGCGATGCCTTGTGCTCTGTTAACAAGGCTGCTAGCGTAGCCGTGATGGTGCTGGTCGACGAGTCTTCAATATTTTGCTCCTCTTTCTTTCTTCTGCCTGCCATCTTTACGATGTGGAGGAGTGCTGTCGATGGTGTTAAATATTTATGGTAGTTTTAAAACTTCGGCTGAGCTGTAATAACAGTTGAAGGTTAACAGATTGGGAGCTTGGAAAAAGTGCGACTACTCCAGCTTGTTGCTCCGCCTCCTCCTCGACTCATGGGTTTTTAACGGTGAATGTTGCAGCCGTATGAACTCAACAACATCCAATAATCACTTTTCTATTCAAACATACAGTTTTTATAGATCCTGCTCTGTCCCTTTTCTTATTAGCAATGTTACAAAATTTTGAAATTAAAAAAAAAAAGTCTGCAATTTATCCCATCAGATAAAGCATAAAAAGAAGTTTAATTTGACACCTAATTCACTTTCATATCTTCAGTATTAAAAAAAAGTTATGGCCATTTCCATACTCGGAAATTAGCCAATTGTAGCTAATTCCAAAATTCAATTACTAGATCTAAACATCTATCCATTTCTTAAGGAAAGATTAACATTTTTAAATAGCCTAAGTGTCCAAAGAACATTCACACAAGGATTCACAATAAAACATGATTTTTAAATCTCATTGACATTAATCTGTAGGCCAAATGGAAGGGATTTAGTGTTCAATTGCTGTAAATTAATGGCCATTTAAATCAGCTTGCGAGTGGGATTCTGTGGAACGCGCTGGTTTAGAACGTTGCCATTGCGGTGGATTTGAAGCCCATATGGCATGAAAGATACTGCGGGATTGAATGGGCCCCCAAGTCAACTACTCGCAACATAAAATTTTGTATAAAGGGATCTTAAGAAGCCCTTTTTAATGTAAAAATAAACAACCTACCTTGCCTTGTCCCCGAAATGAGATCCGTCCCGTTGTCGGGGTTCGCGGCTTTAGAGGATGATTTTTAATCTACTATAACAATTAAATAACCCAATTTAGTTTAAAAATACCTGCAGCAAACGAATTTCGCAGCGATTTTTCGTCAGCAACTGTAGGCTGAACAACATCGATTTCAACAGCCTAGAGAAAATCGCGTTTTAAATCCGCCCCCCTCTCAAAGGCGCCAAAGTCATGCACACGGGCAGCGGCAGAACTGCAGCGCCGCTGAAGGTAAGTTTTGCAACATACCTACAATTATCACTTATTTTTCCCTGCTGTTGTTCTGGTTTATTATTTAATCTCTTTTCCTTTCAACCCTTTCACCAATGTTCCCCTTTCTTCTATTCTCCATTTGCCATTTCTATGCATATTCAGACTAGCTTTGTCTTTAATATTTTTACAATTCCAAACAATGGTTATCGGCCTAGATTGTTAACTCTGCTTTACTACTTTTTGATCCGCATAGTACTTACAGCACTTTCGTTTTTTATTTTGTTGTCGATAATTTTAACAATTTGATGATTACATCTCCCTCCAGATGGTGTGATTGTGTGACATACTTTATTTCAGAATGGTTTCCAACGCAAATACTTTCAAAATTCAGTGATACTTGTACTGGTAAAATCTTATATAACAATGTCGTTGTTTGATGTTATCTTTGCAGGTGGTTTGTTTTTCGCAAAACCAATGCGTACAAAAAAATATGTGACCATGCTCGACCCAATTCAGGAAACCTATGGCAATTGGATAGGTAGCTTGTTCTTCATTCCTGCTGCCATGGGAGAGCTCTTTTGGACAGGAGCTGTTCTGTCAGCCCTTGGTAAGTAAGTAAGTAAGTAAACTTTATTTATATAGCGCATTTTAAGCCAATTTGCATTGACCCCAAAGCGCTTTACATAATTTAAATAATAATAAGTTCCATTGCAAACCATAGAAAAAGGTTTTTTTTAAAAAAATGAATAAAAATGGACACAACATATTACAGGGTTCAACACAAACATCCCCCCACAGCAGAATCAAAACATTTCCACTGCGGGGGAAAGGCACCAGAAAGTTTAGTCCTCTTCCTCTGTGAAACATCCCGAGGTCAGGGCCCATCTGTGGCCGTGCAGCCAGTCCGATGATTTTCAGGGCCCTCTTGCCGTAAAGATGAAACATCGGCGTCGGGTGAAACATTCCTCAGCGGCTTGGAAAAGTCTGGAGCGGCTGTCCCCTCCCCGGAGAGCGGAGACCGCGGCACTCGTAGTCCTCCGGCCGCGCCGGCTGGAGCTCCGACCCCAGCGAACTCGATCTCTGGCTCTGCGGCGCTCCAAATCCAAATCCAGCGCCGCCCGCGGCCGAACGCCCGCAGCCACAGCTCCGCGATGTTGGAAGTCGGCGACCAAAGCGCTCCGGAGCTTACCGCACGGCGACCCGGTAGGCATCGCCCGCTCCTTGTTGGTATCCCAGCACTGCGCCACCGCCGCCGAAGCTGTAGTCCCAGCCGGTCCTGACAGGAAAACGCCGCTCCCCTTTCGGTGGTAGGCCGCGAGGACGGGGCGAAGAAACAGCACGGAGGGATGCTGCCTCTCCGACCAGGTAGGGGACTAAGAATAAAGTTTCCCCCTTCCCCACCCCCACCCCCCACATAGAAGACCTCCACTAAAATAAATTAAAATAAAGAAAGGTGTAGAGGCGGACTGCGGGCAGGCTGCCATACACAGACGGCGCCCACTCCCGCACATCCGCCATCTTGGTGAGAAATTATGGCAAAAAGAAGCCAAAAAATGCTTATGCTTTTCAGTAATGAAGGAAATAGTAGTATTCTTGCACACTCCAGTTGCTAGAGGGAGCAGGCAGTATAACAACATTCAAAAGATTAACAACATTTTGGACAGGTACATGGCTGGGAAAGATATTGGGGGTTATGAGCCAGACATGGGCGGGTGGGACTAGTGTAGATGAGGCATCTTGGTCGTCATGGGAAAGTTGGGCCAAAGGGCCTGTTTACGTGCTGTACGACTCTGTAATGCCTGACTTGTGCCTTGTAGAAAGACTAGGGGCTGTCAGAGGTAAAGTATTAACCATAGGATATCCAATTTCCAACTTTATGGGGATGATCCAGTTGAGCTCCTGGTCAATAGTGACCGCAGGAACATTGTTTGTGAATTTGGCAATGGTAATGCAAGTGAATGTTAAAGGGATCATCCATCCCTCAACATCCCACTTCTGGCATTCAATAAGCCTCCACATGACAACTAATCAAATGTAAAAGTATAGGAACCATCAGGTTAGAGACCGGATTACTCTGACAACTATCCTGTCATTTAGATTTTAGACTTTACATCTTAGAGATACAGCGCGGAAACAGGCCCTTCGTCCCACAGAGTCAGCGCCAACCAGCGATCACCCCGTACACTAGCACTATCCTACCGACTAGGTAAATGTAACAATTTTACCAAGACCAATTAACCTACAAAGCTGTATATGTTTGGAGCGTGGGAGGAAACCATAGCATCTGGAGAAAACTAATGCGGTCACAGGGAGAACTAACAAATTTCGTATAGACAGCCCCGGTAGTCAGGATCAAACCCTGGTCTCTGGTGCTGTAAGGTTGCAACTCTACTGCTGCACTTATTTCTATTATGAATTCCCAGTTAGCTGCAGCGCACATGTCGATACGTTCCAGGCTTCTGTGCCATGGAAGTAGAAATTACACAAAGGGTCAGAAGGTGGTGATTCTGACATCCTGCACAACCTGACTCCCCTCCCCACTGTTTGACTGCAGTGCTGAGTCCATCAGCTGAGTTCAGCAACAGGTTGAACTCGGGGTCCAGATACGCCATGTAAATGCAACCCTGCAACTCATTCAAGGAGAGGCAAACATGGGACATATCTAGAAAGTCTAGGACCAGAGGGCACAGCCTCAGAATTAAAGGATGTACCTTTAGAGAGGAGATAAAAAATAATTTATTTTGCCAGAGCGTGGTGCATTTCTGGAATTCATTGCCACATTTGGCAGGAGAGGCCGTCATTGGGTATTTATAAAGCACAGATAGGTTCTTGAATAGTAAGGGTGTCAAAGGTTACTGGACAAAATTCAGGAGAATTAGGTTGAGATGGAAAAATAGATCAGCCGTGATCGATCTGTGGAACAGACTTGATGGGCCGAATGGCCTAATTCTGCTCCTATGTCATGATCTTATATGATTCAATATGATCTGATCTAATATATTGACATGCACAGGGACATCAAGGCCAGGGACGACAGGAAACAGAAGTTCAAAACAAAGATAGGAAATGCTGGAAATTTACAGTAAACCAGGCAGGGCCAGAGTTAACATTTAAGATTGATAGGAAACAGTTAGGAGGTAGGAGACAAAGATTAGTGGTAATATATATATATACTCAGATTAGTAAGTGGCTGTTGTTGACTACCACACCAATCAGCACTACTGCCTCTGGTGTTCAGTTAGGTTTAGTCAAAGGAGTGGAGAGCAATGCATCCACATTGGTTCTCAAAACCAAGGTGAGTGATGCAAGTGAGTGATATAAGTGACAATGTCTGGACAGGAGCAGAAATTTGTAAAGGGACGTTAATTATGAGACTCCAGAACGGTGATGCATAGAATCTAAATCTACTGTGAAGGTTTAGGTCAATATATTTTCTCAATGGGAGTTACTCAGCACTGTAGAAGAAAAGATTTAGGCATCTGAATAAAAATATAATCGAAAGCTGGCAAACAATAAAATAAAATTAATAAGTTGTGTATAAGGGGCGGCACAGTGGCGCAGCTGTAGAGTTGCTGCCTTACAGCACCAGAGACCTGCGTTTGACCCTGACTTCGGGTGCTATCTGTGTGGAGTTTGCATGTTCTATCTGTCATTGTGTGCACCTATTTCCTCCTACATTCCAATGACCTGTGGGTTTGTAGGTTAATTGGCTCCTGTAAACTGTCTCCCATGTGTAGGATAGAACTAGTGGGCAGGTGATTGTTGGTTGGCATGCATTCATTAGGCCGAAGTGCATGTTCCATGCTGTATCTTGAAAACTAAAGCTAAATGTCATGTTAGCCTTTATCCCAAAGGAGCTAAAATGCAAAGGATGGAATTCCTGCCACAGTTATGCAGATCTCTGGTTAGAACCCTTGTGTTTCATTATAGTACAAGGAGGCCTTTCACCCCACACTGTCCATGCCAGGATGGGTGTTAAGAGTTACGTTCATCAATAGAGTCAGAGTCATACAGCGTGGAAACAAATCCTCCGGCAGGAAGTGTGCTGTTAGTCAACCGGCTGCTCACCAGCTTTAGACCGAAAATGAAGAGGGCAATCCTAGCGTTTAAGAAGGAACTGCAGATGCTGGAAAATCGAAGGTAGACAAAAATGCTGGAGAAACTCAGCGGGTGAGGCAGCATCTATGGAGCGAAGGAAATAGGCAACATTTCGGGTCGAAACAGTCTGAAGAAGGGTTTCGACCCGAAACGTTGCCTATTTCATTTGCTCCATAGATGCTGCCTCACCCGCCGAGTTTCTCCAGCATCTACCAGGGTAATCCTAGCACTGCCTTGACCACATATAAGGATCCAAGGCCAGTGACAAGCTTAACTATGAGGAGCCTTCACGATATAAGAGGACATGTCATATATCATGTGTGGTAAATTGGATTAGTAAGTATGCAGAGGATTTCCAAAGTCTACAGAGTGATTTAGGCCATTTGGAAGAATGGGCTGAAAGATGGCAGATGGAGTTTAATGCTGATAAATGTGAGGTGCTACACCTTGGCAGGACAAATCAAAATAGGACGTACATGGTAAATGGTAGGGAATTGAAGAATGCAGTTGAACAGAGGGATCTGGGAATAACCGTGCATAGTTCCTTGAAGGTGGAATCTCATATAGATAGGGTGGTAAAGAAAGCTTTTGGTATGCTAGCCTTTATAAATCAGAGCATTGAGTATAGAAGCTGGGATGTAATGTTAAAATTGTACAAGGCATTGGTGAGACCAAATCTGGAGTATGGTGTACAATTTTGGTCGCCCAATTATAGGAAGGATGTCAACAAAATAGAGAGAGTACAGAGGAAATTTACTAGAATGTTGCCTGCGTTTCAGCAACTAATTTACAGAGAAAGGTTGAATAGGTTAGGTCTTTATTCTCTGGAGCACAGAAGGTTAAGGGGGGACTTGATAGAGGTCTTTAAAATGATGAGAGGGATAGACAGAGTTGATGTGGACAAGCTTTTCCCTTTGAGAATAGGGAAGATTCAAACAAGAGGACATGACTTCAGAATTAAGGGACAGAAGTTTAGGGGTAACATGAGGGGGAACTTCTTAACTGAGTGGTAGTGGTGTGGAATGAGCTTCCAGTGGAAGTGGTGGAGGCAGGTTCGTTGGTATCATTTAAAAATAAATTGGATAGGCATATGGATGAGAAGGGAATGGAGGGTTATGGTATGAGTGCAGGCAGGTGGGACTAAGGGAAAATAATTGTTCGGCACGGACTTGTAGGGCCGAGATGGCCTGTTTCCGTGCTGTAATTGTTATATGTTATATCATTGTATGGAGATTAGAGATAGTTTTGTTTAGAGGTACAGCGCGGAAACAGTGCCTTCAGCCCACCGAGTCTGCTCCGACCAGCGATCCCCGTACGCTAGCACTATCCTACACACACTCCAGGGACAGTTTACTATTTTTTACCAAAGCCAATTAACCAATAAACAATTGTCTTTGGAATGTGGGAGGAAACCGGAGTACCTGGAGAAAACCCGTGCAGTGCACGGAGAGAACGTTCAAACTCCGTACAGATGGCACCCATAGACAGGATCGAACCCAGGTCTCTGGCGCAGTAAAGGCTGCAATTCTACCACTGCATCACCATGCCACTCTTATCGTATATGGTCTCTATAGTCCAAAGCCCATCTAGAGTACTGGCTGTTGGAATTGTCAACTGTTACAGCTTTATAGTACTTTGATTGGACCGCATTTGGAATATTGTGTGTAGTTCTGTTCACCCCATAGCAGGAAGTCTGTGGAGGCTTTGGGGAAGGTGCAGCAGAGCTTTATAAAGTGCTGCCTGGATTAGACAGTACAGGTGCACAACCTTTTATCCGAAAGCCTTGGGACCAGACACTTCTCGGATTTCGGAATTTTTCGGATTTCCGAATGGAAGATTTTTTATCGTAGATTAGGTAGGTAGCGTGGGCGGCTTAAAGTCTGGAGCGGCTGCCTCCTCCCCGGAGACCGGGGAGACACTTAAACATTTGTAAATCATTGCTTAAATGTTAGTCAGTTAGTTTGGAGGGCTTTTATGTGAAGGGGGGGGGGGGGGTTGAAGGGGGAAACTTTAATTCTTAGTCCCCTACCTGGTCGGAGAGGCGGGGAGCGGGCAATGCCTTACCGGGTCGCCGTGCAGTAAGCTCCGGAGCGCTGTGGCCGCTGACTCCCAACATCGCAGAGCTGGGGCTGCGGGCGTCAGACCGCGGGCGGCGCCGGTTGTAGCTCCGACCCCGGCAACTCTACCCCTGGCTGCGCGGCGCTCCAAATCCAGCGCCGCCCGCGGCCGGACGCCCGCAGCCTCAGCTCCGCGATGTTGGGAGTCGGTGGCGTCGCAGCGCTGGGATACCAGCGGGGAGCGGGCAATGCCTTACCGGGTCGCCGTGCGGTAAGCTCCGGAGCGCTGTGGCCGCCGACACACAACATCGCGGAGCTGGGCCTGCCGCGCAGCCAGGGGTAGAGTTGCCGGGGTCGGAGCTACAACCGGCGCCGCCCGCGGCCTGACGCCCGCAGCCCCAGCTCTGCGATGTTGGGAGTCAGCGGCCACAGCGCTCCGGAGCTTACTGCACGGCGACCCGGTAAGGCATTGCCCGCTCCCCGCCTCTCCGACCAGGTAGGGGACTAAGAATTAAAGTTTCCCCCTTCACCCCCCCCCCCCCCCTTCACATAAAAGCCCTCCAAACTAACTGACTAACATTTAAGCAATGATTTACAGATGTTTAAGTGTCTCCCCGGTCTCCGGGGAGGAGGCAGCCGCTACAGTAGTACAGACCTGGGTTGACCATGGGTCGTTTCGGGTCAAGTTTGGCGCCAAACGCGAGCTTTGGTGTGCAGACGACATCCTGGAAAAAATGTCTGGTTTTCGGAGTTTTTCGGTTTCCGGAACTCCAGATAAAAGGTTGTGCACCTGTATTAGCTATGGAGAGAGGTTGGACAAACTTGGATTATTTTCTCTTGAGATTCAGCGACTGAAGGAAGACCCAAGCAAAATATGTAAAATGGCGAGAGGCATAGATAAGATAAGATAGACAGTCAGAACCTTTTATTCCCAGGGTAGAAATGTCAAAGACTAGAGGGCATAGATTTAAGGTAAGAGGGACAAAGTTTAAAGGAGATGTACAGGGCAGGTTTTTTTGTTACAGTGAGAGGCGAGTGCCTGGAATGCGCTGCCGGGGGTGGTGATGGAGGCAGATATGATGGTGGCATTTAACATGCTTTTAGAGAGGCACATGGAAATGCAGTGAATGGAGGGGTATGGATCACAAGCAGGCAGAGGGGATCAGTTTTACTTGGCATCATGTTCAGCTCAGACATTTAGACCCAAAGGGCCTGTTACTGTGCTGTACTGTTCTATGTTCTACATATTTCTCCAGTATATGACTTGCAATGCTGTTGACTGTAATTACTGTACTCTTAATCTTTTACCTGGCATGAAAAATAGTTTCCTAAATATCAATTAATATTTTATCCCATAGTTACTTAAAGTTGAATAAACTAAGATATTACTTTATTGGCACACATTACATCCAAGTTGATACTAATAAATATTCTCTCCTCTAGGTTCATCCCTGAGTGTGATTTTTGAGATCAATGTTAACATATCAGTTATTATCTCTGCTTTGATATCAATTTTTTATACTTTGATTGGAGGATTATACTCTGTTGCATACACAGATATGGTTCAGCTTGTCTGCATTGTTGTGGGAATGGTGAGTTTTAGAAGTTTTTAAGTTATTTGTAAAATATATTTTTTTTAAATATGCATAGATAGGGGGGCATTTAGTGGTAGATTGAAGCTTGTTTCTTTGGTTCTCCATTCAGTATGTAAGCTTGCCTTTTGCCATTACACATCCTGCTGTGACAGATATCAGGATCACCTCTACCCATTATGTTTACCATGAACCATGGCTTGGACAAATCCACGCTAAAAGGGCCTGGATTTGGATCGATAACTATTGTCTAATGGTATGTATACAACATCAGTTATTATATCAATGTACAGTAGATGAAATGATGCTACCTCCAAGGATTTGTGTAAAAAATATTTCTGGAGGAACAGGCTGTTTAGCAGGTAACTTCCACAAATGGATAGATGTCCATTGGCATCCTGGCAAAGGCCATTTGATGCTATGAGCCTGGATTAGGGTGTCTTAAACCTAAACTTAATCGTCATATGTCGCAAATGGGAGATTGAGTTGTGATTTCCCCATCTGATTTTGCTGGGTGGCCAGCCAGTGTGTACATTAAATGTCCAGTGTGGACATTTAAATGCTTACAATGTGAGCCTATTCCTCACTGCTCCCAGAGGGGAAAGGCACGGAGAATTGTTTGTCAAGATTTGCATGTTTTGTGGATTCTGATTTCAGGTTCCCAGTTAACACTAAGGTTACAGATCGAAAAGGAAAAAGATTCAATAATGTTACGTGTCGTATGCTGCAAACTCAATACTGAGCACCCTCTCAGATGCAAAACTGAAGAATGCACACAAACAAATACTGAATTTCAAATTTTGCGACAAATTACAATTGCCATTTCTTCTCCCCATTGAACTCCTTGGGCCCCGTATCTGAGGAAGGATGTGCTGCCTTTGGAGAGGGTCCAGAGGACGTTTACAAGAATGATCCTGGGGATAATTGGGTTAACGTATGATGAGCATTTGGCGTCACTGAACCTGTACTCACTGGAGTTTATAAGGATGAGGGGGAACCTCATTGAAATTTACCGAACAGTGAAAGGCCTGGAAGGAGTGAATGTGGAAAGTATGTTTCCAATAGCGGGAGAGTCCAGGACCAGAGAGCCTCAGAATAAAAGGACGCACTCTTAGAAAGGAGATGAGGAGGAATTGTTTTGGTCGGGGGTGGGGGGTGGGGGGTGAATCTGTGAAATTCATTGTCACTGACAGCTGTGGAGTCTGTCATTGGGTATTTTTAAGGCAGAGATTGACAGATTCTTGATTAGTGTGCATGTCGGATTATGGGGAGTAAGCAGGAGAATGGGGTTGAGAGGGAAACATAGATCAGCCATGATTGAATGGTGGAGTAGACTCGATAGGCCGAATGGACTCTTTCTGCACCTATGACATGAACATAAATATCATCCTTTCTAAACTCAAAGGTTATGTTTGTGCCGCCTGATGAATTATGTTCTCAGCTCTCACCTTTACTGCTCCAGAGCCTTGTGAATTATACTGTCACTGCTATGGCAGTCCCTAAATAGAATGAATTCCTAGGAGAAGGTGACCAATAGCATTGGCATGGCAAGGATGGTGGATGTTGTCTATTTGGCCTTGGACAAAATCCTGCATTGTAATCTGGTCTAGAATGTTTAAATACTAGGGATACGGGATAAGATAGCAAACTGGATACAAAATTGGCTTGGTGGTAAGGGGCAGAGGTTAGTAGTAGAGGGTTGGTTTTCAGATTGGAGACCTGTAATTAGTGTTACGTCGCAGGAATCAGTGCAGGGTGCTTTATTGTTTGTAATATACACTAATGATTTGGAAGATAATGTAGTTGGCGTGATTAGTAAATTTGCAGCACAAACCTAAATTGGTGGTATAGAGGACAGAGAAGAAGAATGTGTAAGGTGACAACAGGATGAAGATCAATTGAGAAAGTGGGGAATGGAATGCCTAATGGAATTTAACCCAGGCAAGTACATGCCTTGATACCTTTTGGGAAGTTAATCCAGTCCAGTGTCACTACACAGTGAGTCCCTGAGGAATGATATTAAGTGTCTAGTTTAGTTTAGTTTAGTTTGTTGTCGCATTGCCAAGGTACAGTGAAAAGCCTTTGTTGTGTGCTAACCAGTCAGCGGAAAGATATTACATGAAGAAGGGTCTCGATTTGAAACATCACCTATTCCTTCTCTCCAGAGATGCCGCCTGTCCCGCTGGGTTTTTGTGTCAATCACACGATTACAATTGAGCTATTCCCAGTGTACAGATACATGATGAAGGGAATAACGAGAATAACGTTTAGTGCAAGATAAAGCCAGTAAAGTCCGATTAAAGATAGTCCGAGGGGCTCCAATGAGGTAGATAGTAGTTCAGGGCTGCTCTCTAGCTGTGGTAGGATGATTCAGTTTCACAAACAAGTTCATAGTTCCCTGAAAGTGGTGAAGGATACATATTGTATGTTTGCCTTCTTCGGACAAGGCGCTGAGTATAAGAGTTAGGACATCATGGTATAGTTGTACAAATGGTTAGTTGGGCCACTCTTGTCATATTGTGTGCAGCTCAGAATGGCATGACATAGGAAGCGTTAGTTGAAGAGGGTGCAAAAAAGATTCTCAGGAATTATGCCTGCCCTGGAGCACTGAGTTATAAGAAGAGACTGGATAAAATGGGACTATAGAGGTTTATAAAATTATAAGCGGCATAGATAGATTAAATAATCAGAGTCTTTGTTAAGGGAGTCTAAAACTGTAGGGAATAGGTTCAAAGTGTGGAGGGGGAGGGGGGGAGTTTTAAAAGGGACCCGAGGGACATGTTTTTTACACAGCACATGACAAGTATATGGGAGATAGGACATTTTAACATTGAAAAGACATTTGGAGAGGTGTATGAATAGGAAAGGTGTTAAGAATGATATGGATCAAACATAAGCAAATGGGACTAATGTTAAAGTTTGATTACTTATCACAGACAAGTCAAACACAAAGTAAGGCAAGATTATTTTATTTGTTAGTGGGCGTGTGCTGGAAGTGATATACCGTAGCTTCCCTGTCACACAGCTCTCTGAACAAAGAAAAGTTAGTACAATTAGACTTATTTCTTATCAATAAACACACCTAAATCTGACTGAAAGATCCGTAGTCTAAAGGGCCTGACCCACTTACGTGTCCTTGGCACGCAAATTACGCGACCTCGTGATTGCGTTGAGGCGCACAGGCATCGTATGGCCGTGCGGGGCCGGTCCCACTGAGAAGCGCGGAGGGGTATGTAGTTGTGCACAACATTGCGCGGGGCTCCAAAATTTTTGTAGCGAACAAAATCTTCGCGCGCCAACTGCCTGTCGTGGAAAGTGGGACGGCCAAAGTGGGACAGGCCCAAGACCCTGGCGCGACGCAACGTCTCACCTCTAACAGCAGCAGAAGCAGGCAAACGATCGCCGAGCTCGGCCTGCGGCTCACGGCCGTTGCGGTCCGGATCCGCCCCCACGACTATTCCCAGAGCGGGACCAAGAAAATTGAAGATAGACACAAAATGATGGAGTAACTCAGCGGGACCGGCAGCATATCTGGAGAGAAGCAATGGGTGATGTTTTGGGTCAAGATCCTTCTTTCAGACTGAAGAAGAGTCTCAACCCGAAACATCACCCATTGCTGGGGTCGCGTAACACGAGGTCGCGTAATTTGCGTGCCACGGACACGTAAGTGGGACAGGCCCTTAAGGGAAACAAGGGCGGCTGGACCCATATATAATTTAAACCAATAACAAGTTATTGGTAATTTTTGCAATGTCAGCCTTAATCTCAAATCTTGGCTCAGCTTCAATACAGCTGCCCATTCTGGGAGGACAACTGACTCCATTTTATTTCCAGAATGGGCATCCGTCTGTGAACTAAAAAAAGCTTGTAAGACTTGGATGAGAGCCACTACATTGTCCTTAGATGGGACAGGCTGTTCAGACAGATATCTAATATGGCGCTGTGCCCAAACAATACATCTCTATGTTAATACATTGTTTATACATTGTTTCAATGATTAGTATAAACCGAGCTTCTACAATTTTCCCATACTTTTTTTCTGCTGGGAAAAATTCAACTTGAAAGATGTCTGTTTTCTGTTCTTTCAGCAAATCTCCATTTTAATTTACGAACCAAACTTGACCAAATTCAACTATTTTTCACTAATGTATTCAGGCATTGTGGTTGTCAGGGACATCTAACAGCAGTATGCACATCTTTCATAAAGTTTAAGGTACCCAAAAATGCTGGAGAAACTCAGCGGCTGCAGCAGCATCTATGGAGCGAAGGAAATAGGCAACGTTTCGGGCCGAAACCCTTCTTCAGATAAAGTTTAGTTTAGTTTAGTTTAGTTTAGAGATACAGCGTGGAATATGGCCCTTGGGCCCACCGAGTCCATGCAGACCATCGATTACCCGTTCACACTAGTTCTATGTTATCCACTTTCTCATTCACTCCATACACCAGGGGAGCAATTTACAGAGGCCAATTAACCTACAAACCAGCATGTCTTTGAGAAGTGGGAGAAAAACAAAGGTCACTGAGGGAATGTGCGAACTCCACACAGGCAGCACCAGCTGCGCCATCATTGCATTTTCTTTAAGGGCCTGTTTCTGTGTTATGTAACTCTATGAATCTATGAATCTAGGTAGCACCATCCCTCCCCTCTCATTCCACCCTAACCCCTGGCACAATCCACCACAACCGAAGGAGGACTAGCACAGTTTAAAATATACAGCGTAGAAACAGGCCCTTCGGCCCAATAAATCCATGCCAACAAGCGATCCCCGTACATTAGCAATTTCACCGAAGCCAATTAACCTATAAATCTGCATGCTTTGGAGTGTGGGAGGAAAGTGGAGCACCAGAAAGAACCCACGCGGTCACCAGGAGAACGTACAAACTCCACACAGACAGCACCCATAGTTCGGATTGAAACCGAGTCTCTGGCGCTGTAAGGCCGCAGTTCTACCTGTTGCACCACCGCCCCCCTCACCATCCCCTGTCCCCTCACCATCCTCTTCACCACCATCCTGGGATCAAAACAACACTTCCAGGTGAGCAAAGGTTCAGTATGGTCTACCAAATTTGGTGTTAGTATATGAGCTCCTCATCAGACTAGCCCCTGATTTGCCCACACCTGCGCTCTGTCTGCAAGGCCTATCCAGGCATTAGATGCTGGTCTATTCTTTATTCCCCCACCTTCATTTGCACTGCAGCATTGCTTAGGTCAATGGTGCTCTTGTTCTTGTTTTCTTTTCATTGACCACTGCATTTGGAAGCCTTTGACCAGTAAAATACTGGTCTGAAGAAAGGTCCTAAGCTGAAACACCATCTGTCCGCTCCCTCCACTGATCCTTTGAACTCCCCCTGCACTTTGTGTTTTTCTGTAGAGTCCAGCATTGCAGTTTCATGTGTCTCCACATACTGCATGGATCTGTGGTGGAGCCTTGTTATATACATAACAATCTGGAAGGCATTATTAATGAGTTTAAGCTCATGTTTATTGTCATATGCATGTGTATGGTCAAGTCAAGTCAAGTCAAGTCACTTTTATTTCTATAGCACATTAAAAAAACAACTCTCATTGGCAAAAGTGCTTTACATTGGTGGAGGTACTAACGTTATACAACATTGCTTCATAGATTAAGTACATACATAAATACATACATATAGCCCACCTCAGAGGACGTCAAGAAAGGCTTGAGAGTAAAGATGAGTTTTAAGTCTCGACTTAAAGGAGTCGATGGAGGGGGCAGTTCTGATGGGAAGGGGGATGCTGTTCCACAGTCTAGGAGCTGCAACCGCAAAGACGCGGTCGCCCCTGAGCTTATGCCGAGACCGCGGGATGTTCAGTAACCCCAAGTCGGCCGATCTGAGGGACCTGGAGGTGGTGTGGTGGGTAAGCAGACTTTTGATGTAGGTGGGGGCAAGCCCATTGAGGGCTTTGTATACATAAAGAACGATCTTGAAATTTATTCGGAACCACACAGGGAGCCAGTGGAGAGAGGCCAGGATCGGGGTGATGTGGTCCCTTTTTCGGGTGCCCGTCAGGAGTCTCGCTGCGGCGTTTTGGACCAGTTGCAGTCAGGACAGGGATGATTGGCTGATGCCAGTGTAAAGGGAGTTGCAGTAATCAAGGCAGGAGGAGATAACATAGAAACATAGAAATTAGGTGCAGGAGCAGGAGTAGGCCATTCGAGCCTGCACCGCCATTCAATATGATCATGGCTGATCATCCAACTCAGTATCCCGTACCTGCCTTCTCTCCATACCCCCTGATCCCTTTAGCCACAAGGGCCACATCTAACTCCCTCTTGTGTGGATTATCTTTTCAAGGTCGTCAAACTGGAGGAATTGTTTTATTTTAGCTATTGTCCAAAGCTGGAAGAAGCTAGCTTTTACCACGGCATTGACTTGTTTGTCAAATTTCAATGCTGAGGCAAATATCACGCCAAGGTTTGACGTGAGGTTTGAGTAATTGAGTAAAGTGCAGGTACAATGCAAAATATTGCTTACAGCAGCATCGCAGCCACATAGACTCAAACAACCACACAAACACAAATTATACATAGATTATACATGAATTACACATAAAATTGTTAAAGGAACAAGACTGTGCAAAAAACAAGACATTAACGCAAAAACATAATTAGAAACAAACAAGTTGATAGTAGTGCAAGTTTGAATACTTATGTCACGGCTGAGAATAAACGAGGTAGTCTTTGGCTACTGAACAATATTGATGAGTTGATAAGATGAGCAGCTGAGACATAAATTGCAAAATATAAATTGATGTATTTTGGAAGGATTAATAGTACTAAGGTATAGAGAATGAAAGATGATACCCTAGGAAGTACTGATTACAGATGATCTCTGATCACAGCAGCAAGCTGGATAAAGTGGTCAACAAGGCATTATGCAGGAGCTAGTTTAGCAACACAAATTTATGAGGAGCATAATAAGACGTCCTCCCCTTAGCAGAGGTGCCTATAACCAGAGGGCACAGGTCTGTTTGTAGATGCAATCCAATGGCTCAAATTTTATTTGATTTCCCCACATAACATGTGTTTACCACAAGGCAGCCACTTCAGTCATGAGCAGACACTAGGAAAACCTTGAAACAAAATAGTAAGTTAATAGTTCATTATCTTCCCATTCCAACTTCTTCCAGCTTCAAAATTCAATATTTTTCTCTCTGTTCCTCCTTCCCTTCATCTCCTTCTCCTCTCTCTCTGTTTTTCCCTCCTCTGCCGCTTCCTTCCTCCCCTTCTCTCCCGCCGCCTTCTCCCCATTTCCTCTCTCCCTTTCCCCTTCTCCCCCTGCCTCCCTCTCTCCTCCCCCCCCCCCCCTCTGCCCATTCTCTGAATTTGCAGATGAGAGATCCTCAATCCCAGATCTCCTTATCTCATTTACTCCAGAGTTTGAAGGCAATGCCCTTAAAGCTTATGGTTTGCAAAACCTCTACACTAAAATTATAACACAATGGTTCAGAGGTAAAATAAAGAGCATAAATCCACGACAGGTCAGTCATAATCTGTAAGATGAGTTAATGGTTCATACGTAAACTCCAAAATGCTAACCTATCTTTCTCTTACAGATATTGACTGGTCTGTGGTGCATTACCCACAGTTTCTGAATGACATAATAAGGTAGATTTTGTGAACAGGTGCGAAATTGGTGCATGTATATTTAAAAAACTGAACAAGAGCAAGCATTCGCTAAGTTTTACACTAAATTCCTCCTCCCCTCAATTTTCCTGTCGACCAGACATAGATACTAACTCCTGGCTGTGGTGCTAACACTATCTCCCACCTTCACAGACCCATTTTGAATGGTTAAAACAACAATATGGATCTGGTTCTCACTTGAGAAATTTGTTTATGTAGGAAAGTAGTGGATGGGATTGGTAACATTACTGCCACAATTAACCACAATAACCTCTAACTTCTACGGGGGAAACAACTGCCTACAACCAACCGTGGGCCTTATTCCCATAAAAACTGGGCTACTAATGTTATCTCGAGTCATAGAGTCATCCAGCATATAAACAGATCTACTGAATCCATGCAGCAAATCAAATAACCATTTTTAATAATCCTACACTAATCCCATCTTTATTCTCTCCATATCCCACCCTCATCCCTCCCCAACCGGCCAAATTTTACCGCACAATTATGCATTAGGGGGAGATTTACAGTGGCCAATTAATCTACAAATGGACACAATGTGCTGGAGTAAACTAAACAGGTCAGGCAGTATCTCTGGAGAACCTGGATAAGTGATGTTTTGGGTCAAAGAAGGGTCTCAATCCAAAAGGTCAACTATCCAGTCTGAAGAAGGGCCTCAACCCGAAATATCACCTATCCAGATATGCTGCCTGAGCACAAATCAGAACAGCAGGCTCGGTATTTATTTTATTTAATGTGTTAGAGTTTAGTTTAGCGATATTGCTAGTTTAGCTTGTATTCACTGGAGTTTAGAAGGATGAGGGGGATCTTATAGAAACATATAAAATTATAAAAGGACTGGACAACTAGATGCAGGAAAAATTTTCCCAATACAATACAATACAATACAATTTATTTGTTATTTGGACCCCTTGAGGTCCTAACGAAATGACGTTTCTGCAGCCATACATTACCAAACAAAAGACCCGAGACACAACACAATTTACACAAACATCCATCACCTCGCTGTGATGGAAGGCAAAAATACTTATCTTTCCACTGCACTCCACCCCCCCCCCCCCCGATGTCAGAGTCAAAGTCAAAGCCCCCGGCTGGCGATGGCGATTGTCCCGCGGCCATTAAAGCCACGCCGGGTGATGCAAGGTCGCACACCGGGTCTTGTTGTTGGAGCCCCCGGCGTGCGCTCGCTCGCAAAGTCCCACGGCCATTCCAAGCCGCGCGGGGCGGTGCTGTAAGGCCCCGCTCAGGTAATCTTCAACCCCGTAACTCGGGCGGGAGAAGTCGCCGTTGCGGAAGCCCCGAAAAGCGGTCTCCCAGCAGGGACCTGCGGGCTCCCGGTGCCGCCGTCCGCCAGACCCGCAGTTGCAGCCTCCGAAACTCCGGGGGTCGGGCCGCAGCAGCGCTCCACCACCGCTCCACCCGCTCCGGACTCGGCCAGCTCCGCGACGGTGAGGTGAGTAGTCGGCAGCTCCGCAACTGGAACCCCAGGTCGTTCCTGTTGGAGGCCGCTCCACGTTGCAGCCCCAACGACAACGGAGACCCAACAAAGAAAAGGTCGGGTCTCCCGTGCAGGGGAAAGATTTTAAAGTTACCCCCTCCCCCCACCCCACCCCCACCCCCCACACACACATACCCCAACAAAAAAAATAACAAAAACTACATAAAAACGAGACAAAAAATAAAAAAAACACAGACGGACTACAGAGGCCGCTGCTGACTAGAGTCGCGCCGCCCACCAGAATGTTGGGTGAGTCCAGAACCAGGGGCCACAGTCTTAGAATAAAGGGGAGGTCAGTTAAGACTGAGGTGAGAAAAAACTTTTTCACCCAGAGAGTTGTGAATTTATGGAATTCCCTGCTACAGAGGGTAGTGGAGGCCAAATCACTGGATGGAATTAAGAGAGAGTTAGATAGAGCTCTAGGGGCTAGTGGAGTCAAGGAATATGGGGAGAAGGCAGGCACGGGTTATTGATAGGGGACGATCAGCCATGATCTCAATGAATGGCGGTGCTGGCTCGAAGGGCCGAATGGCCTCCTCCTGCACCTATTTTCTATGTTTCTATGTTTACAGCATGTAAACAGACCCTTCAGCCCAACTTGTCCATGCTGAGTATCAATCACCCATTCACATTAGTTCTATTACACTTTATCATCCTGCACTCTATGGACAATTTTAGGGAAGCCAATCTCAACAAACCCGCACATCTTTGGGGTAAACTTGTAAATCCACACAGACAGCACCTAAGGTCAGAATCGAACTTGATTCTTTGGCACTGTGAGTCAGCAGCTCTTCCAGCTGTACCACTGTTTGCCGCATAATTGTTTAAATTATGTTCCAAGATTTAAGAATATTTTATTAATACTTATTTTAGGAACCAATTTTATTTCATCAGTAAAATAATTTAATTTCCAAATGACTCAATTGTTCTACATTTCTCAACAAGATATAAAGAGGTAAACTGCAAATGAACAGTTAAGTATGAAACTGTTTTTCATTATAGTCAATGGTAACCTATCGGGTAATTACTGGCTATGTATATTTCATGTAGACATGGTTACGTTACTGGAATAATAATGCAGAGGCTGAACTAATGATCCAGGCCGGCAACACTTGTTGGGGAACTTAAATTCAGACAATTAACTAATGTGGAATTTAAAAATTTGTTCCATTCAGAAACTTCCAAATTATTGCAACATCCCATTAGCTTCATTTAAAATAAGGTCAAACGGTCACGTGATAGGAGTAGAATTAGGCCATTCGGCCCATCAAGTCGACTTCGCCATTCAATCATGACTGAGCTAGCTCTCATCCATTAGAAACATAGAAACATAGAAAATAGGTGCAGGAGGAGACCATTCGGCTCTTCAAGCCAGCACCACCATTCATTGTGATCAGGACTGATCGTCCCCAATCAATAACCCGTGCCTGCCTTCTCCCCATATCCCTTGATTCCACTAGCACCTAGAGCTCTATCTAACTGTCTCTTAAATCCATCCAGTGATTTGGCCTCCACTGCCCTCCGTAGCAGGGAATTCCATAAATTCCATATAATTTTATATGTTTCTATAAGATACCCCCTCATCCTTCTAAACTCCAGTGAATACAAGCCCAGTCTTTTCAATCTTTCCTCATATGACAGTCCCGCCATCCCAGGGATCAATCTTGTGAACCTATGGTGCACTGCCTCAATCACAAGGATGTCCTTCCTCAAATTAGGAGACCAAAACTGTACGCAATACTCCAGATGTGGTCTTACCAGTGTCCTATACAACTGCAGAAGAACCTCTCTACTCCTATACTGAAATCCTCTTGTTATGAAGGCCAACATTCCATTAGCTTTTTTCACTGCCTGCTGTACCTGCACGCCAACTTTCAGTGACTGGTGTACAAGGACGCCCAGGTCTCACTGCACCTCCCCCTTACCTAACCTAACCCCATTGAGAAAATAATCTGCCCCCTTGGTTTTGCTGCCAAAGTGGATAACCTCACATTTATCTATATTATACTGCATCTGCCACGCACCTGCCCACTCACTCAACCTGTCCAGGTCACCCTGCAACCTCCTAACATCCTCTTCACAGTTCACACTGCCACCCAGCTTTGTGTCATCCGCAAACTTGCTAGTGTTGCTCCTAATTCCCTCTTCCAAATCATTAATATATATGGTAAACAGTTACGGCCCCAACACCGAGCCTTGCGGCACTCCACTCGCCACTGCCTGCCATACTCTTTGCTGTGTTATACATCTTTTCTTTTAGTTTTATTCTATCCCTAACTTCTCTTGTCAGCCACGGTTACCTCCTACTCCCCTTAGAACCTTTCTTCTTTTTTGGAATGAAATGATCCTGTGTCTTCTGGATTGTGCCCAGAAATTCCTGCCATTGCTGTTCCACCGTCATTCCTGCTAGTATCCCTTTCCAGTCTACCTTGGCCAGCTCCTCTCTCATGCCTTCATAATCCCCTTTGTTCAGCTGCATCATTGCCACTTCCGATTTAACCGATTTAACCTTCTCCTTCTCAAATTGCAGATTAAAACTAATTATATTATGATCACTACCTCCAAGTGGTTCCTTTACCTCGAGTTCTCTTACCAAATTTATTTCATTGGACAACACTAAATCCAGAATTGCCTTTTCTCTGGTCGGCTCCATTACAAGCTGCTCTAAGAATCCATCTCGGAGGCATTCTATAAACTCTCTTTCTTGGGGTCCTGAACCAA
Source organism: Amblyraja radiata (assembly GCF_010909765.2). Classification (NCBI taxonomy): domain Eukaryota; kingdom Metazoa; phylum Chordata; class Chondrichthyes; order Rajiformes; family Rajidae; genus Amblyraja; species Amblyraja radiata. The sequence continues at coordinate 43,028,587 of NC_045961.1, forward strand.
CCTGATTTTCCCAGTCTACCTGCATATTGAAATCCCCCATCACCATAGTGGCATTATCCTTGTTACATGCCAGTTTTAACTCCTGCTGCAACTTACACCCTACATCCAGGCTACTATTTGGGGGTCTGTAGATAACACCAATTAGTGTCTTCTTGCCTTTGCAATTCCTCAACTCAATCCCCAGTGACTCTACCTCGTCAGTCTCTATGTCTTCCCTCGCAAGGGACTGAATTTAATTCCTCCCCAGGAGAGCAACCCCCCCCATCCTCTGCCCACCTGCCTGTCCTTTCTATAAGATGTATAACCCTAAATATTAAGTTCCCAGACCTGATCCTCCTGCAGCCACGTCTCGGTAATCCCCACAATGTCATATCTACCAACCTCTATCTGAGCCTCATCTACTTTACTTCTTATACTTCGCGCATTCATATACAATACTTTTAATTCCTTACGCATCTCACCATTCACATCGATCCCTACTACACTTGGCCACACTCTCCTATCCCTTTGTGAGCTTTCTTTCCCGTTAATTCTGGGGTCATTAACTATCCCTTTACTCCCTTTCCCTTTAATTCCGTCCTTGACTATCCCATTTGACACCCCCCCCCCCCCCCCCCCTCTCCCCCCTTATTTAATTTAAAACCACCCGTGTAGCAGTGGCAAACCTGCCTGCCAGAATGCCGGTCCCCCACCAGTTAAGGTGCAATTCGTCCCTTTTGTACAGTTCCCCCTTACTCCAAAACAGATCCCAGTGATCTAAGAATCTAAATCCCTGTCCCCTGCACCAGTTCCCCAGCCAAACATTCAGGTCCTGTATCTCTCTGTTCCTGCTCTCGCCAGCACGTGGAACTGGAAGCAAACCGGAGATAACAACCCTGGAGGTCCTGCTTTTCAGCACGTTTCTGAGCTCTCTAAAGTCACGCTTCAGAATATTCATCCCCTTCTTTCCGACATCGTTTGTGCCAACATGCACTACAACTTCCGGCTGTACACCTTCGTCCTTGAAGATTTTCTGCACTCTGTCCATGACATCCTGGATCCTGGCACCCGGGAGGCAGCACACCATCCTCGAATCCCGTCTGTTGCCGCAGAAACCCCAGTCCGTACCTCTCACAGTGGAGTCTCCAACCTTCTCCAACATTCTCCTGCCTTCTCCCCATAATCCCTGACACCTGTACCAATCAAGAATCTATCTATCTCTGCCTTAACAATATCCACTGACTTGACCTCCACAGCCTTCTGTGGCAAAGAATTCCACAGATTCATCACCCTCTAACTAAACAAATTTCTCCTCATCTCCTTCCTAAAATAACTTTCTTTATTTCTGAGGATGTGACCTCGAGTATGTCTAGTATAGAATGTGGAAGAGTATATTCTATTCAAATACTGTAGTATAGTATGGGGAAAAATATAATCAGCCGCTATTACCAGAAGACCCAATGTTTATCCATAATCAAGGTTTAGAGGGATATGGGACAGATGTGGGCAAATGGGACAAGCTTGGATGGGGCACCTTGGTAGGCATGAATGAGTTGGGCCGAAGGTCCTGTTTCCGTGCTGTATGACTCTACGACTCTTTAGATTACTGCACCTTAATTTGTCCTAATAGTCTCAGCATTGCTGCAGAATACGTATTAATCTGCTTCTAAATAATGACAATAACTGGCACCTTTAGACCACTTCAGAAAGCGTCTGAAGACGGGTCTCAACCCAAAACACCTCCTATTCCTTTTCTCCAGAGATGCTGCCTGACCCGCATTTTGTTTCTATCAGCCATAATCACATCGTTTGGTGGGACAGGCATCAGAAGTCAAGTGGCCTATTCCTGACCCACTCCTACTACTTCCCCTTTCTTACTCATCCACTTTAGTGTCCATTGCCTCTATTCACCACATTTCACGCAGCCTCAGCAAGGCCACCAACATAATCAAGGATCAGTCTCACCACGGACACTCCCTCTTCTTCCCTCTCCCATCAGGCAAGAGGTACAAAAATGTGAAAATGCATAACTCCAGATTCAGGGACAGTTTCTTCCCAACAGTTATCAGGCAACTCCACCACCTCCAGTTTAAATTCCATTTGGAATATTTGGGAGGACCAAGAAACCAAGAACCAAGAACTGAACCATCCTATCACCAACCATGAGAGCGTTCCTGACCTCCCATCTACCTCATTGGAGACCCTCAGATTATCAATAATCAGACTTTCCTGGACTTTGTCTTGCACTAAACATTATTCCCTTTATCCTGTATCTGTATACTTTGGGTGGCTTGATTGTAATCATATATAATTTTTCCGCTGACTGGGTAGCATGCAACAAAAAAAGCTTGTCACTGTACATTGGTGCATGTGATAGTAAACTAAACTAAACTTTAGTGGCCATGTATGAATGCTTGAATATCTCCTCATATTGTTTCAGATTTTGTTTTAAACGTGGTCATGGTTTATTTAAGTCAAATACATTGATTTATTCCATCCTCAACACTTTCATACAAACTCTTCCGAGCAGGGTTGATTCATTCATATAATCAGCCGCTATTACCAGAAGACCCAATGTTTGCCCATAATCGAGCTTTAGAGGGACATGGGAGATGTGGGACAAGCTTGGATGGGGCACCTATGTAGGCGTGGATGAGTTGGGCCGAAAGTCCTGTTTCCGTGCTGTATGACTCTACAACTCTCTAGATTACTGCACCTTAATTTGTCCTAATAGTCTCGGCATTGCAGCAGAATACGTATTCATCTGCTTCTTAATAATGACAATGTACTATATAATCTCTTCCCATAATTGATTAGTATATTGCTGCCGCAATATCAATTTAATCTGGGTCATGGAAGTATGATGTGGACATTTCTGGTCTTGGTCTCTATGAAGGTGTATGTGTACTTTTCTGTGCACCTTGCGTTGCTCATCATTCAGTTGTGTTATATAAATATTTTTTCCCTAGCTCTCCACCTGTGTGGAGCACTATTTCGCTGCCACCTCTCGTCTTGCTATGAACATTTTGCCACTGCAAATAGGGGCTATGGTGCCTCGCTTTCTTCAATTGAATATCCTGCTGCTCTGATTAGCTCACTTTTGCTAAATTATTGCCATTGAAAAGGGAGCAGCGTTGGGCATTGTGGAGAGTTTAAAGTTGTAATCTGTAGTTCGAGGGCAGAGGTAGCGCAGTGGTGCAGTGGTGAATTGCTGCCTGTGCGCCAGAGACTCGGGTTCAATCTTGACTACGAGTGCTGTCTGTACGGAGTTGGTACGTTCTCCCTGTGACCGCGTGGGTTTTCCCAGGTACTCCGGTTTCTTCCCACACTCTAAAGACATGTAGGTTTGTAGGTGAATTGCCTCCGGTAAAGATTGAAAATTGCCCCTAGTGTGTAGGATAGTGCTAGTTACTATCTACCTCGCTGGAGATCGTTGGACTATCTTTAATTGAACTTTACTGGACTTTACCTTGCACCAAACGTTATTCCCTTTATCGTGTATCTGTACACTGCAGATGGCTCGATTGTAATCATGGATACTCTTAATGCTGACTAGTTAACAAGCAACAAAAGTTTTTCACTGTACCTCAGGACACGGGACAATAAACAAAACTAAAATTAAAAAAACAAAACTAAAACTATTGTCTGGGGTTATTGCTGCTTGGCCAGACGCGGTAGCCCAAGGTCTTATTTCCGCACTTTATGTCTAAAGTCTAAAAGTAAAGAAAGATACTGGTGACAGCACAATTGTTCCTGATAAAAATATCACATGCCTTTAAGGCTTATGTGACTGGAAGCAATGTCAGAACAACTGCTATCGATCAGTGTACTTCGGGGACATAATGTTCTGTGCTGGCTGGAATCCCTTTGTGATTTTAAAGGCCATTCCAATAGATGTAGCTATCTTCCTTGCCAGTTTGATGTTTAGATCTAGAATGCCTTGTAACACGGACTGGTTGTGCTTGTGATTTGGTCTTACATAAATTACATTATGCAATCTAAAAGCAGGCCAAAGTTGCAATGTTGTGGCAATTTTTCAAGAACAATTGACATGTCATCCATCTGTAGATTACAATTTATAACTCTCCACAATACCCAAAGATGGTGGTTTGAAGTAATTTTGCAACTTCCCTATTATTATTAAATGTGACATGGATAGTCCTGAAGCATACAAGTAAGATTGCCAGTGTCAACCAAATATGTGAAACTGTTTCCACTAAAAGGATTCCCTCTTGGGTTCACTTATGACTTTATTTTTATTCTCAACATGGACTTAACCATGTTATTCTCTAACAAACACCCCCACCTGCCTGATGCACGAGTGGAAGGATTCTTGTGCTTTGTCTTCACTCCCAAGATTTCCAATATAACTGGTCCTGGATTAGGCTGTCATCTTGTTCTGCCTTCCTCTCCGACAATGACTTGCCTTTCACGCACAGCGTTAATTTTTACCTTAGTGCCATGATCTGCACCTCAGATTTGCCCCTGTTAATTGCAAGCTTTTCAGTCTAACCCTATCCCAGCTTAAAATTCTGTTCATTGTATTCACATCTTTTCAGGGTTTCGCTAATCTCTGCACTTCTCTAACCCTCTTGAGAGGGCTGGGCTTCTCCAATTGCAGCCTGCCATTCTTTACCCTATTCAATATTTGGTATAGAAAGTGCCTCTCAATTCATATTATATAACAGTATTCGATCATCGGCTGCGGGGGCTTTGATCATCCCGACTGCGGATAGTTTGACTGCCCCGACCTCGGATGAACAAGAAGAAGAAGTTTGAACTTTATTGCCTTCCATCACAGTGGGGAATGTGGAATCCACTGTGATGGATGTTCATGTTAACTTTTATGTGGTTGTGTGTCTTGTTGCTTTTCACTTAGTATGGCTAGATGGTAACTCAAATTTCACTGTACCTTAATTGGTACATGTGACAATAAACTGACCTTGACCTTTAAACCTTGAACCTTGAGAAGGGTTTGAAGAAAGGTCCCGAGCTGGAACATCACCCGATCATGTTCTCCAGTGAAGCTGCCTGACCCGCTGAGTTACTCCAACACTTTGCATCTTTTCTATTATACGATGATAGGTTAGTTTCCACAAAAAAAAAAGCAAAGTGCTGGAATAACCTAGCGGGTCAGGCAGCATCTCTGAAGGACATGAATAGGTGACATTTCAGGTCAGGACTCTTATTCAGACTGCAGTGTTTTCAAGTTAGTTTCTATCCAGGTGTGGTGTGGAGGAGCCTATCGGCAGCGGTTCGACTACAGTCTGTCTGTCTTTTTTTTATTTTTGTCCCGTTAAATGTATGTCTTGCAATGGGATAGACTGGGGATTAGGAAAGTAGGGGATATGTATGAATTGGGCAAACTGTTATCATTTCAACAATTAAAATTAAAATTTAAATTGAAGGATAATCAATATTTTAAATATATACAGGTATGTGACTTTATGAAGAAATATATACATAGATTTCAAACTATATTTTTAGACCCTTTAGAAGAAGCAATGAATATTAAGGCTGATTCACAAAAATTAATCTCATACTTTTATAATAATATATTAGATAGAGAATCACCCTCAACAGAAGCACTAAGAGAAGATTGGGAACATGAGCTAATGATAAAGATCTCGAAGGATAGATGGGAAAAGTATTTGATGAATACACATAACTGTTCTATTAATACAAGACATAATTTAATTCAATTCAAATTATTACATAGACTATATTATTCAAAAACGAGGTTGAATAAATTTTATCCAAACGTCTCTCCCAGATGCGATAAATGTTTGTTTCAAAACGCTAATATAACACATTCATTTGTAGGATGTACAAAGTTGAATACATTTTGGAGTGATATATTTGATATATTTACAAAGCTCTTCAAGTCAAGAATAGAACCCAAAATGGATTGGATTATATTTGGAATAATAGGAGAAGATACCAATTTAAATAAGGACCAAAATGTTTTTTTTAATTATGGGTTAATAATTGGAAAGAAATTGATACTTAAATTTTGGAAAAATACAACCATACCAACTGTTAAAATGTGGATTAGGAATATGATGGACATAGCACGCCTTGAAGAAATGAGACTCCGACTAATAGATAAATATGACCAATTCTTAAGGAGTTGGTCTCCTTTCATCGACTTTTTGGAATCATGTGATGCAGCGGTACCATAAGGATTGCTGATTTCAGTTCATGACGTGGATAGATCTACATCTCCGAATATAGATTTGAAAAATTCTCTTTTAAGGGGCCTTTTCTTCTATTTCTACTTTCCACCTTTTCTTTTTTATTTTATTTTTTTATTTTTATTTTTTATATCCACACTTCACATTTTTCTACTCTCTACCATCTATTTTTCCACTCTTTCCCCTTTCTATTGTTTTCTTTTTCTTGTCTTGCCTACTCATAACATAAAACTAGAGGTTGTACATAGAATGGATTACGGTATGACATAGTTGGCACCTAAAATTAGGTGCCACTGTATTGTTTTGTTTTGTATTTTATTAACTTCTAATAAAATAAACAAACAAAAAAAAAAAACAAAAAAAAAAAAAAATGTATGTCTTGGCTCTAGTTTTTATTATTTTTCTTTAGCTGTGTTTATGTGCGGGGTGGGGTGGGTGGGGGAAACCGTTAATCTCGTCCCTGTTCGGGGACCTGACTTTTTCCCTGTCGGGTCTCCGGTGTCGTTGGGCCTAACATTGTGGAGCCGGCGGCGGCCTCTGGCCGGGACCAACCTGAGAGCTCTAGTCGCGGGGCCTGCGGACTCGCTATCACGGAGCTGGGCGTCTTCGGAGCGGGAGGAGCTGTGGTGGCGTGCGGCTGCGAGCCGACTTCGGAGCTTCGGAGGCTCCGGCCGCAGGCCCGGTGGACAGGAACATCAGGAGCTCGCAGGTCACTGGTGGGAGACCGCTTTTCGGAGCTCCCGCAATGGCAACATCTCCCGCTGGAATTGTGGGGTTTAAAGGACTCGGAGCGGGGCCTAACATCGCCCGGCGTGGCTTAAACGGCCACAGGACTTACCATCGCCCGCCGGGGGCTTTAACATCGGGAGCCCCAGTTCGCCTCGACGCTGCAGTTGGACTGCTGGACCGCGGGAGAAGAACAAAGGGAAGAGATAAGACTTTGCCTTCCATCACATTGAGGAGATGTTGGAGATACACTGTGATGGATGTTTATGTAAACTGTGTTAATTGTGTTACATTACATTGGGTTTTTTTGTAATGTAAGAGTGTAGAAAATGCAATTCCGTTCAAACCAAGCTGTTTGAATGACAATAAAATATTCTATTCTATTCCTTTCTAGAAATAGTGTAAACTGCAAAAAATACTCCTCTCCTTACAGTTAAAATACAGTTCCAGTCACAATATGACAAGAAGGATAGAAAAGCACTGGAAAAGATGAAAAGAAACTATTCATTGTGAGAAGTGACTGAAAGAGTGAAAGGCATGTGCCCAGAAAAGAGATGGTTCAAAGGAGAGTAAATAGTTCTTTAAAATTATCAATGGATTAGTGAGGACTAGAGATGGAGAAGAAAAATCATTTTTTGGGGGAGAAAACTAAAACTTAGATTTCAATTGTAACATAATCATAAATATATATATGGGAGATACTTCGTCATCACTAGATGTATCCTCTACTCAACATGGTGCACGTACCTTCACTAGAAGAACAGTAGGTGTTCAAGGAGGCAGTTCACCATAATCTTCTAAAGGGAATGAGGGATGGTTAATAATTCCATGACAGCAACACCCAAATTCTGAGAAAAGAATAAATTAAGAAATTCTAACAGATTAATAGTGATGACCAACAAAAATGCACTTAACAGGAAGCAAGATAAGGGCCAAAGGAACATGTTTTGTGCATCAAGTTAGATGAAGTAGGTTGTGGCAGATTGTTTCTTTGGTGGCAAAACTACTGGTTTTGACTCAGTTAGTCTGAAATTAGCAATTGTTGTGCAGTAAGAATCTATACAGTCTAGAACTTCTCCAAGCTTAGATTTTCACTGTGATGACAGCAGATGGGCGTCATAGTAGCGCAGCTGTAGTGTTGTTGCTACAGCGTCAGAGACCCAGGTTAGATACTGACTAGGGTGTCGTCTGTATTGAGTTTGCATATTTTTCTTGTGATCGTGTGGGTTTTTTTCCTGGTGCTCTGGTTTCCTCACACCTTTCAAAGACATGCGAGTTTGTAGGTTAATTGGCTTTTGTACATTGTCCTAGAATGTAGGCACAGTCTCAGTAGGCCAAAGGGCCTGTTTCCACGCTGTATCTCCAAAACTAAAATAGACCAAAGACATACTTTCTCAATCTGCCATTGTTCATTTAGGGTACAGTAACACTGTATGGTGTACAAAAAACATGTAATGTGTTAAAATACAACCAAAAGTTACTTTTTGAGTCAAAGTTAAATGTTGGAACTTTACTTAAATGTTATGTCCTTCTTAAAATTATTTCTCTGGTCAAGCATGAGAAATGTATGTACTAAAAGTCAAAAATGTAATAAAGAGCAGGATATCAAATTAATCCCAAACTGTTGTTTTTTCCACATCTAGATCTTGGGAGGCATCCCTTGGCAAGCATATTTTCAGAGAGTACTGTCTGCTTCCACTGCTGCACAAGCACAAATAATATCCATCTTGGCTTCTATCTGCACAGTAGGACTAGCGGTTCCATCTGTAATCTTTGGTGCTGTAGGAGCATCAACTGGTAATATGATTTTTTTAATGTATACTTTTTTAATGCCATATACATCTAGATTTGTTGTATATACATTTATAAAAATCAATAGACACGTTCATTAATTTAAAGTCATAAAGTCAATGACTACGGCACAGGCTCGATGGTCAAAGGGCCTGTTTCCATGCTGTATCTCTAAACTAAGCTAAACTAAGCTGGTCTATGTTTTTAAAAATATTTTTTCATGAAACTCAGGGATTTTTAGTTAAATTCATCTTAAAATATTTTAAAATTATTTCACCATGTTCAGAAAGCCTAACATGTAAGGGAGTGACTTTTGGATCCATTGCACCCCAATCCACTTGTCACGATGACTTTTAGTTTTGAAGATCCAGCAGCCCTCTGCAATTACATCAAAATAGTGCAACTATGTTTATTTCATGGGCCAAATCCAGTAGGAACTAACCTATGTAGGAAGGAACTGCATATGCTAGTTTAAACCAAAGATAGACTCTTTGCCTTAAATTATTGAAGCTGGGAAATAAAACTATAAAGTCATTCAGCGCAGAAACAGGTCCTTTGGTCTATGCTGACCAAGGGGGTTCCCCGTCTAAACAAGTCCCATTTGCTCACGTTCGGCCCATATACTTCTAAATCTTTCCCATCCATCCCCCTGTCTCATTGACTTTTAAATGCTGTTAGAGCATCTGCCTCAACTACCTCCTTTGGCAGCGTGTTCCATATACTCACCACCCTCTGACTGACAAAGTTGTCCCTGAGGTTTGTATTAAATCTTGCTCCTCTCACCTTAAACCTATGTCCTCTTTTTTTTTAAATTCCCCTACTCTGGGTAAAGGACTCTGTGCATTCACCCTATTTATGCCTCTCGTGATTTTATCCGCAAATGACATTGTGCAGAGTGGCACAGAGGTAGAGTTGCTGCCTCCCAGCGCCAGACCCCGGTTTGATCCTGACTATGGGTGCTGTCTGTACGGTACGTTCTCCCTGTGACCGCATGGGTTTCTCCGGGTGCTCCGTTCCGTTCACATTCTAAAGACGTGCATTTTGTAGATTAATTGGCTTCTATAAAATCTATATTACTAATAGTAAGATCTTAACCCCTTTTGACTCACTGCAATGTGATTTCCGAGAGAACGCCGCCACTTACGGCTGTCATTTTTGGCCACCTTGCTCAGAGCCCCCCTCCGCCGGACTGGACTGGAGGATTTTTCCCATAGATGAAAAATCAGATAGATATTAATGTTTTAAAAAAATCTCCATTCTCTCTGCTGCCCCTGCTGGTGGGAGAGGGGAGGGACTATAAAACCTGGAAGGGGTGTTCCTTACTCAGTCTCTGCAAGATGGAGGAAGTGAGAGGGTCATGTCTCTCTGAGCTCTGAATAACACTGAACACATGTCTACTCAAATGTGAGTGCCCTTAATGTGGTTTGAAAATGAAAATATGGTTGCTTTGAAATGGTGTACTGCAAAAAAAATGGCTGTTGTTGGTGGTGGTAACTGCTTTTAAATGGCTGCATTGCGAAAAGAAAATGGCTATTGTTGGTGGTGGTAACTGCTTTGAAAGGCTGCACTGCAAAAAAAAAAAGGCTGTTGTTGGTGGTGGTAACTGCTTTGAAAGGCTGCATGGCAAAAAAAAGGCTGTTGTTGGTGGTGGTAACTGCTTTGAAAGGCTGCACTGCAAAACAAAATGGTTGTTGTTGGTGGTGGTGACTGCTTTGAAAGGCTGCATGGCAAAAAAAAAGGCTGTTGTTTTGCACTGAAGTTTGATTTTAGATAAAACGCTACCACTTACGGCTGTGATTTTTGGCCATCTTACTCCGTTCCTCGTCACTCATCAGGTGCAGAGGATTCTTCTCATCAATGAAAAATAAAAGTGTTATTAGTGTTTAAAAAAATGTTGAGAATCTCTCTCCTGTCAATCACGCCATGAAGGCCACGCCCCTTCCAGTTGGAGGGGGAGGGATTATAAAACCCGTAAGTGTGGGTGTGGCTCAGTCTCTGCAAGATGGGGGAGAGAGGGGTCACGACTGTCTGAGCTGTGAACACACTGAATGTCTACTGAACTGTGAGTGTGGTGTTTATGTGGTGTTTTGTGTGGTTTTATAGTGGTTTTATGGTGGTTTCACCCTGCTTGAAATGGTATGAAACTGCATTTAAATGTGGTGGCCTTGCACCCTGCTTGAAATGGTATGAAACTGCACATGAATTTGGTTGTCTTGCACCCTGCTTGAAGTGGTATGAAACTGCACTTGAATTTGGTGGCATTGCACCCTGCTAGAAATGGCAGGAAACTGCACTTGAGTTTGGTGGCCCTACACCCTGCTTGAAGTGGTGTGAAACTGCACTTGAATTCGGTGGCCTTGCAGCCTGCTTAAAGTGGTCAGAAACTGCACTTGAATTCGGTGGCCTTGCACCCTGCTTGAAGTGGTCGGAAACTGCACTTGAATTCGGTAGCCTTGCACCCTGCTTGAAG
>NC_045961.1:43044746-43072246 GCF_010909765.2 Amblyraja radiata
TACTGACCAAGCCGACATTGAAGAGACTGTTCAGACAGTAAAGACACTTGGGAGAGTAAAGGTACGGGACGTCCAAAGTAACATTCAGATTGGCAGCAACCTGGTACTATGTGAATGCCGTGAAGTTGTACAGCCAGATCGCATTCCCCCCCAACTGCAGCCAGTGAAGGGAGGCTCAGAATGGAAAATATTCCTCTTCAATGAACCTGTGAGCCCAGCTGAAGATTTTTTCGCTAAGCTAAACAAACTAATGACTGATGAAGGAAAATCAGTAAATGATGTTCAAGCCATGCTGACTACAGAGACTCCACAAGGGAGCTCCCCAGAGTCCATCATCCGAGCAGTGGGAGACCTGTTGGGAAAAACGATGAGACCTACCAGTGAGAACAATGCATTTCGACGTCTGCAGATGTTCTCTGGAAACCTTCCCACACCGCCAGGAGAGGAGAGCCATTGGCTCGAACAAGCCTATCTAATGATTGAAGAATGTGACTGCTCTGAACGTGAGAAATGAAAGAGAATAGTCGAGAGCTTAAAGGGGCCGGCCCTGGAAATAATTCAGGCTGTACGACTAAACGACCCAGATGCTAGCCCTGACTGCTATGTAAAGGCCTTGGAAAGTGCCTTTGGCACGCCTGTGTCAGGAGAAGACTTATATTTTGCCTTCAGGAGCCTTCACCAACAGTCTGGTGAAAAGCTCTCTGACTTTTTAAGGAGGCTGGAACGCTCGTTGATCAAAGTAGTGCAAAAAGGAGGCCTTCTCAGCCACAGAGCCGATCATGCTCGAATTCACCAACTCATTAGAGGTGCTACTGACTCTGATATGATGCTGTTACAGCTGAGATTGAGAGAAAGAAAAGAGAAACCTCCTACCTTCTTAAAGCTCCTAATTGAGATTCGTGAAGAGGAGGAATATGAGACAGCTCGACGAAAATTAACTACAACAGTAAAACAAGTACGTCAGAGACCAAGCCAATACCAAAGCTACAGAAGACCAAAAGTTGAAGGCAGAGATTCAAGAGCTTCGTGCAGAGCTTGGTGAGCTAAGGGAAAAGCAGCAAGACACACACACTGAGCCAAAATTCAAACCCACGAAGAAAACTATAGACACTGAAAAAGAAAACAAAGTTCATATGTTGAGGCAACAGGTGCTGTAGCTACAACATCAGCTAACTGTGATGTCTGTATCTCACAGTCCTGTGACTGCAGACCCTAAAAAGTGGGATGGGAAGGCCAGACCCAGCCCAGCAGCTAAACCACATAATGCCAAAGACTCAGAGAGCTTCTTCTGTTACAGATGCGGAGAAAATGGTCATATTGCCACACACTGCACAGCCCCAGAGAACAGCCCAAATCTAATCCAAAAATTACTCGGTGCTCTGCGCAAAAGTAAGGAAGATAAAGCGTCACACAAAAGGTTTGCTGAGTCGAAGCAGGTTGGTCCAGTCTACACACAGCAGCCTCGTAACCTGCCACAAGGACTGGTTGGCCCATCCATGATGGCTGATGTGAAAATTGATGGTCAACCCTGTAGAGCCATTTTAGACAGCGGCTCCAGAGTCACTATCATCTTTGAGAGTTGGCACACCAGATTCCTTCCCAATGTGCCCATTCACCCACTCAAAGACCTTGCCATATGGGGACTGAGTGACACTAGCTATCCATATACAGGCTATGTGGCAGTTGAGCTGGGACTGCCTCCTAATTCCAAGGGAGTTGAAGAAATAGTTCCCGTGGTGGCTCTAATATGCCCTGATTCGCCAAGTCCTGACCCAGTTCCTGTTGTCATTGGCACTAATACAACAAAATTGCGCTCCCTGCTGTACCAATGTGAGGAACTCAAAGGCAACGATGAGGTTCACTCTCTGAGAGTAAACACTGTTCGTTCTGAACAATCCCCATCGCCTTGTAATCCACCAATGGATGTGGTCGGCCAAGTGAAATGGCAGGGCCCTGGGACTCTAAGAATCCCACCTGGAGGAGCACACTATGCTGTCTGTGAAGTGAAGAAGCAGCAACCTATGGATAAAAGCATCCTAATGGTGGAGGCTGATGAAAGTACCAACCTTCCTGCTGATGTGCTGGTTCCACCAGTAGTCCTGCCACCCTCAGCTATGGATACCAATGGCTTCACACATGCTGAGAAATGAATCTCAAAAAGAAACTGCTCTTCCTGCGGGTACAGTGCTAGCCCAAGTGTACCTGGTTGACTCTGTCATTGAGCCAAAGAAGTCTCCGAAAACAATGTCAATTGATCCTGAGCTCTTCAATTTTGGGGATTCACCCATTCCCGAAGCATGGAGAGCTAGGTTAGCCAACAAGTTGTCAGAGAGAGCTGATGTATTCTCATTGGAGGAATGGGATGTGGGTCTAGCGAGAGGTGTGACACACCACATAAGACTCAGAGACTCTAGACCATTCAGAGAGAGATCCCGCAGAATCGCACCTGCAGACATTGAGGATGTTCGGCGCCATCTCCAAGAACTGCCGGCAGCCGGAATAATCAAAGAATCCCGAAGTCCGTATGCCTCTCCCATTGTCATAGTGAGGAAGAGGAATGGCAAAGTGAGAATGTGCATTGACTATCGTCTGCTGAACTCCAGAACCATCCCAGACCAGTACACCATGCCGCGCATAGATGATGCACTTGATTGTCTGACTGGCAGTAAATGGTTCTCTGTGCTGGATTTGAGAAGCGGATATTACCAAGTGGAAATGTCTGAGGCAGACAAAGAAAAGACAGCCTTTATTTGCCCTCTTGGTTTTTTCCAGTTTGAGCGGATGCCCCAAGGCATCACAGGTGCTCCTGCAACCTTTCAAAGATTGATGGAGAAGGCTGTAGGAGACATGAACCTGATCCAAGTTCTTGTGTATCTTGATGATATCATAGTGTTAGGAAAAACACTCGAGGAACACGAAGAACGTCTCCTCAAAGTTTTGGATCGGCTGGAGGAATGTGGACTCAAGATCTCCATTGACAAATGCCAATTCTGTCTACCAAAAGTGAAATTCCTGGGGCACATTGTCTCCGCCGCCGGCATCGCAACCGACCGGGAGAAAGTTAGTGCCGTCACCAATTGGAAGAAACCCATTGACCTAAAGTCCCTGAGGTCGTTTCTAGGATTTTGTGGGTACTATCGGCGGTTCATTGAGAACTACTCTGCCACTGTCCGCCCTCTCACAGACCTAACTAAAGCGTACCCTCCAGCTCAACGCAAAAACAAAGCCACCTTCAAGGACAAGACAGACTACTTTAAAGTCTCAGAGCCGTTCAGCGACCGTTGGACCTCAGCTTGTGATGACGCCTTTTACACCATCATCCACAAGCTCACGCATGCTCCTGTGTTGGCTTTCGCGGACCCGACAAGGCCCTACGTATTGCATGTAGACGCAAGCCTGAATGGCCTGGGAGCTGTATTGAATCAAGAGCATCCTGAAGGACTCCGTCCAGTTGCTTTCGCCAGTCGCAAGCTCAGCCAGTCAGAGCGGAACTATCCCATCCACCAGCTAGAATTTCTAGCTTTGAAGTGGGCGGTAGTCGATAAGTTCCATGATTATTTGTATGGCACCAAATTCACTGTGAGAACGGATAATAATCCGCTCACGTATGTCTTAACCACTGCCAGGCTTAACGCCACGGGCCACAGGTGGCTAGCTGCCCTCTCCACCTATGACTTCAACGTTCAGTATAAGCCTGGTCGTGAAAACATTGACGCGGACTTGCTTTCCAGAAATCATCAGGAGACAGAGGATGGATGGGTGGATGTTCCTACTCCTGGGATGAAAGCTCTCTGCCGAAGAATCGCTGCATGTGGTCCCGGCGAAAGCACCACTAGATGTGTCGACCAACTAGGTGCTTCCCCCGATGCTATTCCTGCTGTTTATTCCTACCTCACTCAAGTGGAGGGAAATAAGCTTGAGCAGTTGAGCCGTAAAGAACTGATAGAGGCCCAGAGATTAGACCCTGTCATCAGTGTGGTAATGTCTCAAGTAAAGCTAGGCAAATGTGACCCAGCTCCTAAACATCCAAATGCTGATGTCGCCTTGCTGCAGCGAGAAAGTTCCAAGCTTCGGATAAAGTGTGACCTCCTGTACAGAGTCATTAAGAGACCCTCTGGAAGAGAGGTGAGTCAGCTTATCTTACCTGCTCAGTACAAATCAATGGTTCTGAAGTCCATGCACGACGACATTGGTCACCTCGGCATTGAAAGAACCACAGAGCTTGTCAGAAACCGATTTTACTGGCCCAAAATGGCCTCTGAGATTGCAACCTACATCCAGAACTGTGGGAGATGTGTGGCCCGGAAGCCCCTTCCACACAGAGCTGCCCCTATGCAATAGATCACGAGTAATGGACCGTTGGACTTGGTCTGCATGGATTTCCTTTCTATTGAGCCCGACTCCAAAGGCATTGCCAATGTGCTGGTCATCACAGATAATTACACAAGGTATGCTCAGGCATTCCCGACCAAAGATCAAAAGGCCCTCACCGTGGCTAAAGTCCTCTTTGAAAAGTTATTTGTTCACTATGGACTGCCAGCACGCATCCACTCAGATCAGGGTCGCGACTTTGAGAGCAAAATTATCAAAGAGCTCCTGACCATGCTGGGCATTCGCAAGTCGAGAACCTCTCCGTACCACCCTCAGGGAGACCCCCAACCTGAGAGATTCAATCGTACTCTCCTGTCCATGCTTGGCACCCTTGATCCAGCTTTAAAGCCCAAATGGAGCCAACACATAAGCCAGCTAGTGCATGCTTATAACAGCACCCGAAATGATGCAACAGGGTACTCGCCCTACTTTTTAATGTTCGGGAGAGAGGCGCGGCTACCAGTGGATCTGTGTTTTGGCATTGGTTGGGAGGAAGAGGATGGTCTTAAGCATCACCAATATGTGGCCAAAATGAAAAAAGAGTTGCGGGATGCTTACCAGCTAGCAGCTGAAGCAGCTTCCAAAAACCATGAACGGAACAAAAGACTCTATGATGTAAGAGTGAGAAATCAGACACTGCAAGAAGGAGACCGTGTCCTGGTTCGCAATCTTGGCATCACTGGAAAACACAAGCTACAGGACAGATGGAACCCCTTGCCCTATGTGGTGATAGCACAGTTGCCCAATCTTCCGGTGTATCGTGTGAAACCAGAGAGAGGAACAGGCACCGTGAAAACAATGCACAGAGATCACTTGCTTCCCATTGGTTACTTGGTAAGACTGCCTACTCCTGCAGAGAAGAAAACACAACCAAAGAAAACAGTAACCAGAGCACAGAAAGTAAAGTGTCAAGCCCAAAACCCAGAACATGTGAGTCAAGAGCCACAGACTTCAGAGTCTGAAGAGGAGAGTAATTACTACTTACCCCAGCTAAAACTCTGTCTACGTCCGCAAACCCAAGGCCTGGAGGCTGAACACAGACATGGTCCGGTCATGATAGATACAGCTATCAGCGTCTGCTCCAATGATCATAACTCACCTGAAGAGGAGGATCAAGTGGATGAACTGCCAGTAGCAACAGAAGATCTGGAAGAACCCTTACAGCCACACCAAGACTCTGTGGTGGACACAGAGCTGGGGGAGGGAGACGTCCCTACCCCTAGCACCTCGGCTGTGGTTGCTGAGTCCTCCCAGACACCCTGTGCCAAACGGCTTGTGAAACCTGTCCTACGCCTCAGTTATGACAAACTTGGACAGCCGACTGACAGACCTGTGACGATAGTTTATAGAGGCCTGATTATTCAAATATGCTGTGACACAGACCACAGACACTAGTGAACCAAGATTAACGTTAAGTTCAGAATCCATCTAAAGAGCCCAAGTAAGCAGATGTGTTTAGTGCACAGTAGGTTAGCCTGATAGGGACATCAGACGCTTAGCAGGGGGAGGGTGTAGCCCTGTGTAACTTCATATTAGTTTTTCTTATTAAGAAATTTATATAAGTTTTGCTGTGAATACGTGTTCTGCATTTGATTTGTTGTTATTGAGTTAGATCATTTTTCCAATGTGGTGATTGGTTTGGGGGCGGGAGCTGGGGATTGTGGGTAATCGAAGTCCAGGAGAGAGAGAGATGAAGTCCAGAAGAAGACAGAAGAAGCCTAGGCTAACTGCTACCCCTTCAGCTCGGAGGGGTGGATTAAAGACTGTCGCTGTTTGGACTTTGTGATTACGGGGAAAGTGAGAGCAGCGGTTAGCTGAGCCCTGGAGACAACGAGGGAGAAGGAAGATTTCTGCCACATGGGGTCCTCTCTGGTCAGCCAACTCCCCGCCATCTTGTGAGCTTCTGCACTGTGCACTTGTCGGCTTCCACTGTATTTGGCCGCGACGCTCTCCAGCTTCGACCAGGCCTGCAACGTGGGGTTATTCTTGTTTTGTTTTTAATGTTGCCGGCTTGTGTGAGTGAGTGTGTGGGCCCACATAGTAATTAATACTTAAAGGTACTATAAAATATTGATTTATTGAGTGGTGTTGTTTGAATATCTGTGTGAGAAACACCAGTAAAACACCATATTTTTGGTTATTGATTATTATTTTGTATTTCCCTGACCAACATATCATTTATTTTAATTAATAGAATAAATGTGAAGGTAATTCATTGGAACATAGTTGTCAGTTGATTTATTTTAACTGTTTCTACAGTAGGGTATACCATTTAATATTGAAATTAAAGGTGCCCTATTGTCCAAATTAAAAGAGTGCATAAATATTTAAATTAAGGGTTAACTAACACCTATAAGGGAATTAAAGTTTATGAACCTGGGGCGCAGCTCATGTAGAGGGCAAAGAAGCGCTACACATATATATAGATATAGATATAGATATAGATATAGATATAGATATAGATATAGATATAGATATATATATATATATATACATATATAGATATATAGATATATATATATACACACAGATATATATATATACACACACATATATACATATATATACATGCATACGTATAAATACCCACACATGTTAATCAGTGTCTTTTCTTTCCCTAATTATGTGTGTTACAGGCCACGGATAATGAACTGGTGTGGGTCATGAGAGGAGCTATCATTTTATTCGGAGGATTAGCGGCAGGAATGACGTGGTTGTCCAGTTCTGTCTATGGATTGTGGTATCTGAGCTCGGATCTTATCTTTGTTCTTCTTTTCCCACAACTGTTGTCCGTACTCTTCATCAAGGGAAGTAATTCATACGGCTGCATCACTGGTTACATCTTTGGTCTGATCCTGCGGGTTGGGGGCGGTGAGCCATACCTGCGCCTACAACCATTTATCTGTTATGCCGGGTGTTATTTGGATATTCAGTTTCCAGGTGGGCCAATTTACGTTCAAAGATTTCCATTCAAAACAATGTCGATGTTGTCATCTTTGCTGATAAATTTAACCGTTTCGTATTTGACCAAATATCTTTTCAACAATGGAATGTTGCCTCGAAAGCTGGACTTTCTTGAAAATTTTGTTACCAAGCCTACAACGGAAAAAACAAATAAAGTAACCCCACTTAACGATGGTAGCATTGATGACGATGAAGATAAATCTTTAGATGGAGAAACAGAAGATTCCCTTGATACTCCCCAGCCAAGTGAAAAACCGGTTACTGATGAAGTTGCAGAACCAGCAATTAAAACAGTAGATAACTGACAATTCACTCAGTTACAGATAACTTCAAACATGGATATTGTTACAAAAATGTATTACACATGATGAAAATGCCTAGTGGTTTTGGGACGCAAGGATATGACAACAAATAAAACAAAACTCTCTGTAAAACATTTAAAACCAGTGGACTAAAAATCCCAATTGAGTCAATTATTAGCAGTTAGCTATCATCTGTAAGTTATTGTTCAGTTTACTTTACAAGACAATTTTCATTTATATAGCACATTTAACATAAGGAAACATCACAATGTATTTCCCAGAAGTATAATTAGATAAATAAGTAAATTGAAGCAAGCCACATTAGGGTAAATGCTTGATCCAATGGTTTTAGCTAACATCTCTAACACAGACATGTCTTTAAAAGAATTGAGTAGTTTAGAATGGGAATTAGAGCTTTAAGTCTCCCAAAGTAGCGAAGGATGTAGAGGTATGAGACCAATGTTGGAGGAAAGCAGAGTTCTCAGAAAATTGCATTGATGAAACCTGGTCAGTGATGAGGCTCTGATGGAATTTGAACATGACCATGATATTTTTAAGAGCAATGTATCGCTGGACCAGGAGCCAAAGTGGGTGAGGGAACTCATGTGTTGTTGAGTGAATAAAACACTCAAGGATGCACAGTACAATGTGGACAGCACCTCTGCTTAAAATAATGCAGAGAAGATCAGAGGCTGACCAGGAGTAGTGAAATAATCAGATCAAAAAGTTACCTAAATATACGATGTAGTATGCAGGTGTGTGATATTAAGAAAAGGAAATGTGCCGTACTTGCAATAAAAACAGATAGCGTTTGGAGCTAGCAACAAGGTCACACACAGTCCAGTTCAGGAAAAGATTGATGTCATTGGATGCTTATTTATGATTTTTTTTGCCACATCTACCTTAATTCAATAAAGCTGACATTCTTTGATTTAAAAAAAAATCAGTCCTGAATGTTCCTGTTATCTCTTCTGTCGAATGACCTGTGGTAGTTAAGGTTTTAATATCTATATTATCTCCAATCATTAATGCTCACCATGGGTCAATGGGTCAATATTTGCAAGAGGTAAATTGAATGTGATTGGTGAAAAGTGATAAACAACTGGCCGATTCATAATGTATGCAGTTAATTTGCCGTCTTATTTAGTTTTATTTACTCTTAATCAGTCCAAGGTGTTTAGTCCAAGATACTTCAAAAATTCTAACATTGAGATCAGCTCCTCCTGTAACACACCTTGTGTACAAAATTGTATGAGGCATAGATAGGATAGACAATCAGAAACATTTTCCCAGGATAGACAAATCAAATACTAAAGAGTATAGCTTTAAGGTGAGAGGGTCAAAGTTTAAAGGAGATGTGCGGGGCAAGTTTTTTACACAGAGGGTGGTGAGTGTGTGGACACACTGCGTAGGATGGTGGTTGAGGCAGATAAGATAGTGGCATTTAAGAGACTTTTGGATAGGCACGTGGATATGCAGGAAATGGAATGGAGGGATACGGATATGGAGGGATAAGAATTGGTCTGAACATCATATTTGGCACAGGCATTGTAGACCAAAGGGCCTTTTCCTGTGCTGTATTGCTCAATGTTCGATGTTCTATGATTGCACAAATACATAAACGCCATGCTCTTTATAAAACCGTTGAATATTGGTGAACATGCAGACTAATACAGAGGTATAATGGATACTTATCCTCTCTGCAGTTGCCTTGAGTGACACAACTCCCAAATTCCTCGTGTTTATTGGTGCCTGTGCCAGACGTTAGAATCACACAACAGAATCAGGCTCTTCGGTACCACCTCGTCCATGCCAACCAGGATGCCCCATCTAAGCTAGTCCCATTTGCCCGCATATCTCTCTAGACCTTTCCTATCCACGTACCTGTCCAAATGTATTTTAAATGTTGTTACATTACAACTATGGTACTATTAACCAATTGAAGAAAGATTACAGGTGGCCAACATTTAGTGGGATATAGAAACAAGGAGGTCTGAAGAAGGGTCCCAACCTGAAATGTCACCTATCCATTTTCACCAGACCCACTGAGTTACTCCAGCATTCTGTGTCCATCTTTAGTATAAACCAACATGTGCAGTTCCTTTTGTTACATTAAGGTGATAGGATTTTATTCTAAAGAAATAATTTCTTCTTTGTTTGACTTGTGCTATAAGTTATTTTCCTGCTTCACATTGTGATGCTGACAGCTACTGGTCTTGCATTTTGTGATGGGGCCCATGCTTGGTGTGGTATCGGTCCTCTTCTAGACATTTAGTATTGGGAGGCAGACGAGGAGGAGGAGTTGTAACTTCCCTGTGAGAGTTATTGAAGGAATCTAGGAAACCCCCTTCTGCACCACGAACAATAATTCCTCTCTGCCCCAGCCATTCAACCATACTCACACATTTTGAATACAGAGAGAAGCATTAATCAAAGTAACACCTCCTCGTAATGTCACATCATCTTTCATATTGTTATACTCTTAAACGCACAGAGTTTCTTGCCCAGAGAAGGGGAATTGAGAACCAGAGCACATAGGTTTAAGGTGAGGGAGGGAAAGATTTAATAGGAATGCTGAGGGTAACCTTTTTCACACAAAGAGTGATGGGTGTATGGAACGAGCCATCGGAGGAGATAGTTGAGCAAGTACTCAACATTTAAAAAAACATTTGGATAGGTACATGAATAGAATAGATTTGGAGGGATATGGACCAAATGAGGGCAGCTTGGACTAGTGTGGATAGGACATGTTGGTCAGCATGGGCAAGTTGGGCTGAAGGGCCTGTTTCCACGTTGTGTAACTATGATTCTATGAACATGATGCCAAGTTAAACTAATCTCCTCTGCCTGGATGTGTTCCATATTCCTCCACACCATGTGCCCAAGTAAAAGCCTCTTAAACGCCACAATTGTATATGCCTCCACCCCCACCCCTGGCAGCACATTCCAAGCACACACCACTCTATAACAGATGTGCCCTGCACAGCTCTTTTAAATGTTGCCCCTCTCACCTTAAAGCAATGCCTTCTAGCCCATAGAATGGCCCTGCAAATGGTGCCTGACAGCAATTCTGAGAGGAAAGGAAATTAAACTCACTACAGAGCAGGTGCCTTGGTAGTCAGTGAAGTGCCATCCTTTCATCATCTGAAAACTTAAACCATTGTCATAGCAACAATACAGTAATGTGACTATATTCAAGTTAGAATTAAGCACATTAAGCAGAGAAACAGCAAAGCAAGGCATTCCCCTGTCGTTGCTACACTACTTCGTGGTTGAGGAGGTGGTGAGAAGTTCCAATATAGAAGATGCTGCAAGAGCCTTTAAAAGGACTAATTGTTGGACAATGATAAGCAGAAAATGTCTCCTCATGACATTACGGCGGATTCAGCAAATATTCCTTTTACTACACGCAATGGTCGAGAATGCCGTAATTGATAAACTTTCCCCAGGATTTTGACTGTCCCCTTGAATTTATTATCCACAATGCTTCAAGTTAAAAAGCACTTGGATGCAGTCCAGATTACCTAAATGGGGTTTGATTGGATGAATATCAGAGAGGTAAGAAATATGGTAATTACTTGGAAAGGAGACAGGATAATGTGATTTAAAAGATTGCTTTTCCTCATATAGCTGTGCTTCCCATTTGAGAAACATAGCTAAGCAAAACAAAGTAACAGATGAGTCACAGGTTATAACATCATTCCGTCTAGGATGGACTCAATGCCTTTCCCTAGTATGAAAGTCATACAGAAGTTTGAAATTCCTATGAATTGGTGCTATTGGAAGTGTAAGAGAAAGATTCAGTCCATCACGTCAGATCATAGATCAGCAAACAATAAAGTATTTTTAGCATGCCTAACATTAAATACAAAGGTGTGTATACCTGTACACATGTGCATGTGTTTAAAATGATGAAAGGAATAGATCGGGTAGACTCGCAGAGTCTCTTGCCCAGAGTAGGGGAATCGAGAACTAGAGGACATAGGTTTAAGTTGAAGGGGAAAAGATAGGAATGTGAGGGGTACCTCACATTCCTATCACACAAAGGGTGGTGGCTGTATGGAACGAGCTGCCACAGCAGGTACTTGGGGCAGGGACTATCGCAATGTTTTAGAAACAATTAGAAAGGTACTGTACATGGATAGGACAGGTCTAGAGGCATATGAGCCAAATGCAAGCAGGTGGGACAAGTGTAGATGGGACATGTTGGTTGGTATGGGTAAGTTGGGCCGAAGAGCCTGGTTCCGTGCTGTATGACTATGATTCTATGACTCTATTAGAGTTCATATTTTAAGTTTTTAAAGATGCTCGGCTTAAATTTAATGTTATTTAAAGTTCCCAGTGAATGCTTATTTTCTTTCTTTATGACGTTTTAATGTTATGACATTATAAGATGCACAGTGACAACCATCCAAGCATTAGGTTGCATCTGAAGAACTTCATCTTAGGCTCTGTATCTATTAAGCTTCCCAACCAGCATTGCTCTTGAGGATACATCATTAATTCAATCATCGCCATTACCAATTCCCATTGCACTAGAGTGTCAGCCTTGATCTTGTGCCCATCCTCAAACCCATGGCCGATTCAAAAGAGTGCAACCATATAAGCTGAAAAACAAAACCTGGTAGAAGTGTGATAGGCGCAATGGCTCCTCATACCTGCTCCATTATTTAATACTAATGTAGTGGATTTTTACTTCATAATGATTTTCCTGCACTGACTCCCTAGATCTTTGATTCACTTAACATCTGGAAGTCTGTTGATCTCCAATTTGAATATTTTCTGCAACTGAGCTTCTTGGGTAGAGAATTTATAACACTCTGGGTGTAGTAAGTTTAGTTTAGTTTAATTTAGTGATACAGTGTGGAAACAGGCCCTTCCTCCCACTGTTTCCGACAAAGATGCCCCATGTACACTAGTCCCACCTGCCCAGGTTTGGCCCATATCCCTCTAAGCCTTTCATATCCATGTACCTGTCCAAATGTCTTTTAAATGTTGTTATGGTACCTGCCTCAACCATCTCCTCTGTTAGCTCATTCCATATACATATCTTTCTCTTCTCACCTTAAACCTATGGACCCTGGTTCTTGATTCCAAATCTAGAAACACATTTATGTACTCAGTGAATTCATCCTCCACACAATTACTGTTCATTTGATTTATCCACTCTATATGTAGATTGAAATTCCCCATGATTATTGCATTACCATTGTTACATATACCTCCATGTTTTTGATTAATATAATGCCTTACATATCATTATTGATTGGGCTCCTATATACAACTCCAACAAATGTTGTCCGATACTTGGAGTTTTTAATCTCGATTCAAATTCTTAGCCTAAGAGCTAAGCCTCTTTTCCTTCACTGTCTTTATCTCTTTCTTTAATGTCAGGGATGTGTTGCCTCTTTTTATATTTTCCCCATCTTTCCTACATTAAACATCCCAAAATATTCAATCCCACTCTTTGTCACTTCATAACAATTTTCCGGTAATGAATACTTCTATATCAATAGTAATAATTTCAAATAGGTTGGGGTGATTGGTTGGATATCAACCTTGTCTGAATGAAAGTATATTCACCTCAGATTTGAAGTCTCCTTCACTCATCCCTCTCCAAAGATTCAATATCCAATCCCAGGTATGCGCGATTTGCAGTAAAATACTACACATGTGCTAGGTTCTGGAGTTCAATTTAACATCTCTGATGCTTGCAAAGGAAAATGGCAATTAGTTTAGTTTAGTTTAGTTTAGTTTAGTTTAGTTTAGAGATACAGCGTGGATACCCATACACTAGCACTATCTTACACACACTAGGGACAACTTACAATTCTACCGAAGCCAATTAACCTACAAACCTGCACGTCTTTGGAGTGTGGGAGGAAGCCGGAGCACTCAGAGAATACCCATGATGTCACAGGGGGAATGTACAAACTCTGTACAGGCAGCACCTATAGTCAAGATTGAACCCAGGTCTCTGGTGTGTAGGGCAGCAAATCTATCACTGTGCCACTGTGCTTCCCATATGCTGGCCAATATTTGTATATTTACCCCTCAACTAATATCACAGAATAAAACAATCTTCTCATAGTTTTGATTGCTGGTTGCGGGAGCACAAAATGGCTGCTGCGTTTCTGACTACAGTTCAAAAAGCATTGCAGTAAGTTTGAGGTTTTCACAGGTGGTACTTTTGGTTCATTTCCTACCATGAGAGTACTTGGAATAGTTTCTTATCGATGTGAATATGCTATTGTTTTTACCCAAATCTGAAGCCTTTTTGTGGTCAGAGCACCAAAGAGATCTTCAATTATCGGCCTTGATAAATGGATCAACTGTGTGAACCTCTTTCTTCAGTCAGAACAGGTAAATGGTTTGTCTCCAGTTTAAAGATGCCGATAGCTTTCCCAGCTTGAAGGCAAATTGAGATAAAATCACAAAATACTTTTAAAACATTTAGGCACAGCAACATTTATTGGTCTCAAAACTGTCTAGATTTACTGTCAAGTAGGGCTACTAGGTTTATACCACTGCATTGGAATCAATTTTTATTTTATTTTACAAACTGATGTTATACTATATATAAAATATTACACAATACAGGTACAGGTATGTTTCAATGTTAACTCTTTGCATTTTAGATTAGTTTAGTTTAGTTTAGTTTTGTTCAGTTTAATTTAGTATAGTTTAGTTTAGTTTATTATACTCACATGTACCAAGGTCCAGTGAAAAGCTTTTGTTTGCATACCATCAAAGAAAAGTTGAAATAGAGATATCAGAATGAGTGGAGCAATTGTAATAGATGAGAGCAGATCCTCTTCTGGGACCAGAATGCAAAGAGTCGCCTGGATCCAGTGCCATCTTACCAGAAGCAAGTATTCATAGATCCCCTCGGTCATGACTGAACATGGGTGATGCATCCTAGTTGTTGGCTTCTTGCTCCAAGCCTCGGCTGGAGCAGTGCCGCTTGTGGTTGAAGACACCAATGCGGGAGTGACAGTCTCTGTCGCAAAGGTCACATTTGTGTGTGGTCTCTGGTTTGTTGAAGTTGCTGCGCTCCTTTCTCCGTGCCCGCTTGTCTGCCGCTGCGTTCAACAGTTTCTCTTCCCCCCGTTTTGAGATGTTGGTTCAGGGTATCTCTCCACCTCGTGCGGTCAGCTGCAAGGCTCTCCCAGGACTCCACATCGATGTCGAGCACCTTCATATCTCTCTTGCCGACATCCTTGTAACGTAGCTGGGGGCGGCCGATGGCTAACCTCCCAGATGTCAGCTCTCCATAGAGGATGTCTTTTGGAATACGGAATACCTTGGTGAGGTCAATGAAAGCAACATAGAGGCATCCGCTGTTCTCTGCACTTCTCCTGGAGCTGGCGAAGGGAGAAGACCATGTCTACTGTTGACCTTCCAGCTCGGAAACCGCACTGTGACTCTGGATAGACACGTTCTGCCAGCTTCTGCAGGGGATCAAGATGACCCGAGCAAAGACCTTGCTGATGATGTTGAGGAAGGAGATGCCTCTGTTATTGTTGCAGTTGCTTCTGCCGCCCTTGTTCTTGTAGAGGGTAATGATCGTGGCATCCCTCATGACCTGCGGTCCAGCTCCTTCTTGCCAGCACTGGCAGGGAACTTCATACAAAGGAAGCAGTAATGTAGTCTTGCAATGCTTGATCAGGTCAGGGGGAATCCCATCACTGCCTGGGGCCTTGCCTGAGGCCAGGCTGTCAATGGCCTTGCTGAGCTCTTCCACCGTCGGCTCTGCGTCTAACTCATCCATGGTCGGCAGGCACTCGATGGCATTAAGGGCTGAGGGGGACACAGTGCTCTCTTTCGTATAAAGGTCGGAGTAGTGTTCCACCCATCTCTCCATCTGCTGGCATTCGTCTGTGATTACTTCCCCATTGGAGCATCTGAGGGGGGCTGTCCTGCTCTGGGCTGGTCCTAGTACCTTCTTAATGCCATCGTACATTTCCCTGATGTTCCCTGTTATGGCGACCGTCTGGATGTCCTCGCTAAGCTGTGTCCAGAAGTCATTGGACAACGCCTGGCAGTTTGCTGAACCTTGCTCCTGGCAGCCCTGAGGATCTGCAGGTTCTTCTCATTGGCTGATCGCTTGTACTCGGCTAGGGCGGCGTGCTTGGCTTTGATGACGGGAGTCATCTCGGTCGACTTGTCCTCAAACCAGTAGTGTGTCTTCGAGGTCTTCTTCCCAAAGTTAGCCAAGGCTGTGTGGTGCATGGTGTCCCGCAGAATTTCCCACTTCTCTGTTGCAGAGTCTCAGGGCACGAGGTGCCAAGTTCTACAATAGAATAGAAATTAAACTACAATAGAAATGGAAATTAAATGAAAATGCAATGAGCTGTTTGGCCTGCCCTGTGCTTGAAACTGAAATGGAAATGGAAATTAAATGAAAATGCAATGGGCTGTTTGGTCTGCCCTGTGCTTGAATCTGCAATGGAAATGGAAATGAAAATGCAATTAGCTGTTTGGCCTGCCCTGTGCTTGAAACTGCAATGGAAATGGAAATGAAATGAAAATGCAATGAGCTGTTTGGGCTGCCCTCTGCTTGAAAGTGCAATGGAAATGGAAATTAAATGAAAATGCAATGAGCTGTTTGGCCTGCCCTGTGCTTGAAACTGAAATGGAAATGGAAATTAAATGAAAATGCAATGGGCTGTTTGGTCTGCCCTGTGCTTGAATCTGCAATGGAAATGGAAATGAAAATGCAATTAGCTGTTTGGCCTGCCCTGTGCTTGAAACTGCAATGGAAATGGAAATGAAATGAAAATGCAATGAGCTGTTTGGGCTGCCCTCTGCTTGAAAGTGCAATGGAAATGGAAATGAAATGAAAATGCAATGAGGTGTTTGGCCTGCCCTGTGCTTGAAACTGCAATGGAAATGGAAATGAAATGAAAATGCAACGAGCTGCTTGGCCTGCCCTGTGCTTGAAACTGAAATGGAAATGAAAATGAAATGAAAATGCAATGAGCTGTTTGGCCTGCCTTGTGCTTGAAACTTCAATGGAAATGGAACTGAAATGACTATGCAATGAATTGTTTTTGCCTGCCCTGTGCTTGAAACTGCAATGGAAATGGAAATTCTTTGGAGCGCAGAAGGTTAAGGGGGGACTTGATAGAGGTTTTTAAAATGATGAGAGGGATAGACAGAGTTGACGTGGAAAAGCTTTTCCCACTGAGAGTAGGGAAGATTCAAACAAGGGGACATGACTTGAGAATTAAGGGACTGAAGTTTAGGGGTAACATGAGGGGGAACTTCTTTACTCAGAGAGTGGTAGCTGTGTGGAATGAGCTTCCAGTGAAGGTGGTGGAGGCAGGTTCGTTTTTATCATTTAAAAATAAATTGGATAGTTATATGGATGGGAAAGGAATGGAGGGTTATGGTCTGAGCGCAGGTATATGGGACTAGGGGAGATTATGTGTTCGGCACGGACTAGAGGGGTCGAGATGGCCTGTTTCCGTGCTGTAATTGTTATATGGTTATATGGTTATATGATATTACAATGCAATGAGCTGTTTTGCCAGCTCTGTGCTTGAAATTGAAATGGAAATGAAATGAAATAAGTTAGGTACACAAAATTGCTGGGGAAACTCAGCGGGTGCAGCAGCATCTATGGAGCGAAGGAAATAGGCGACGTTTCGGGCCGAAACCCTTCTGCAGACAAATGAAATAAGTTGTTTGGCCTGCCTGAAACCACTAATTTCGGCCCACAAGGCCCCTAATAGTGGTGAAACCAGTCCCTTTTGCCAAAAATGCCCGTATTTCCCCAGGAGGAGCATTTTGGTCCAAAAGGCCCGTGCCAGGCTAGGAAAAGTCCAGAAAAAGTGCCTTTCTCTGAGAATTCACTCAGATTTTTTCTTAAAAGAGCCCCTTGGGCCCATCAGGACTGTACTAGCCCAGGAGGAGTCCCTTTGGCCCATCAGTAAGTATTCCCCCTGTAAGTATTAAACCTCACCACAGTATTTTTCTCCCTCTCTTCAATGGCTCCCTTTGAGATCCAGGCCGGGATAGACTTTTCTCCTTTATTGCTGCGATCTGCAGAAAAAGATGAAACCTGTCTAAAATTGATTCTCCACCCTCTCCCCCTTCTCTCTCATAGAGTCTCTCACGTGTTTTGGGCAGAATTTCTGGCAGTTTATCACCAGCAACTTATCCTGGACCGGCCATATCAAAGCCATGTCCAAGAAAGCACACCAATACCTCTACTTCCTTAGAAGGCTTAGGACATTTGGCATGTCCCCAACAACTCTCACCAACTTCTACAGATATGCTATAGAAAGTATTTTATCAGTAGACGTCACAGCATAGTTTGGGAACATCTTCTTCCAAGACCACAAGAAATTGCAGGGAATTGTGGATGCAGCCCAGACCCTCACACAAACCAATCTCCTTCCATTCACTCCATTTAAACTTCATGCTGCCTCTACAAGGCCACAAGCATAATCAAGGACAAGTCTCATCCCGGTCACTCCCTCTTCTCCCCTCTCCCATCAGGCAAAAGGTGAAGAAGTGTGAAAATGCACACCTCCAGTTTCACACACACTGTTTCTTCCCATCTGTCATTAGGCAACTGAACCATCATATTAACAACTAGAGAGCAGCCCTGAGCTCCCATCTACCCCATTGGAGACCCTCGGACGATCTTTAATCATACTTCACTGGACTTTAAGTTGCACAATATAGTATTCCCTCTATCCAGTAACTGCACACTGTGGGTGGCTCGATTGTAATCGTGTGTAGTTTTTTCACTGGCTGGATAGCGTGCAAAAAAGAGCTTTTCACTGTACCTCGGTACATCTGAAAGTAATAAACTAAACTCAGTAACTAAAATCTCTCATTGTCTTATCACAATTTTTGCCATCAATTTTTGATTCCACATTACCTAGATTTTAATTTCATCCCATTGATATTATTGCTGTTATTTAGAAGTTCTAACTTAAATTGTTCCTAATGCTCTTCCCTTGCTAATCTAAACTTTGTGATCATGCTTACCCAAGTGTTCTTCCACAGTGGCCGGGTAATTCCATAGCATCAGATTCATCTTTCAGGTCAGACTAAGGATTCACTGGTCAAGGATGTTCTCTAGACACAGTTAAGAGATTCCTCTCTGTCTTTTCCTTTACTCTAATGTTCATGTTTATAAGTACATAAATTCATGTTCTAGGAGCAGAATTATGCCATTCGGCTCACCAAATCTACTCCACTATTCAATCATGGCTGATTTATCTTTCCCTCTCAACCCCATTCTTATGAGTGGTATTGCCCCCAATCATTGTGAGTAAATAGATGTCCCTCACTATCACTGCTCCATAGTTCCTGCACATTGCTGTAATTTTGTAATTTCTTGGAATGTATTGCTCCCCCATCCCTCTCCTTCTCTCTCTAAAACACACACGTGCACACACACAACACATGCACACACACACACTCACACACACAACACACAACATACACAAACACACACACACAGACATACATGCGCACACACACAAATGCGCACACACACACACACACACACACACACACACACACACACACACACACACACACACAATTCAGAGGTCTGATTACGATCAAATCATTTTTGCTTCTCAGTTAAGTGGATTTTTTTCCTTGTCCTCTCAAGGATATTTTTTCTTTCCAACACTGGATTTGCTCCTCAATTAGCGTTGCTACCTCATCCTCTGCATCTTATCTAAATCACTGTATCCATGAAAATTAAATGTGTCTTCATATTTCATCCACATTTAATTGTTGCTGCTATCTATTTCTACATGGTTTGCCAGCCGTATTCACCACAATTCATGTACCTGCACACTTAATCCTTTCTGGTCTACCCTATATCACATGGTACTATTTCCTTCTCCTGTACTATGAAACACCAATATTCCTTTATGCACTCTATTCCGTTCCACTAGTTTTACACCTCGGGACCCAAAGAATCTACCAATTTGATTTAAACTCTCTTTCTGAGCCTCCTCAGAAGGACATTCAATTCACTCCCGTTGAAGTACCAACCATCCCTTGTGAAAAGTTACCTCTACTCCAGAACTAATCCTAGTCACCCAAATATCCAAGACCTCCCTCTTGCACTTTGAGACACACTGATCATTGCCTTCCTATTTCTGCATGGGATTGGGAATAATTCAGAGATTGACACTTTTTTTTTAAGGAGCTCCTTAAATCATTGATATCTAACGGGTAGTTAATAGTAAAGGCCCACGTGGAGGATTCCTTTGTCACCAGCGCACAGACTTTGTGGGCCAAATGGCCTGTTCTAATGCTGTACTGTTCTGTGTTCTAGGGCCTATCCGAGATCCGATGCCGCATCCGAGATCCAACTCAGTACGTCATCGAAGATAGACACAAAATGCTGGAGTGACTCAGCGGGACAGGCAGCATCTCTGAGAGAAGGAATGGGTGACGTTCCGGGTGGTGACCCTTCTTCAGACTGAGAGGCATGGGAGCGGGTGTGAATCTCGGTCTCCACCCGAAAGGTGACCCATTCCTTCTCTCCATAAATGCTGTTTGTCCCGCAGTTCCTTCCTACTCAATACTTCATCGGCTGCATAAAGATGCCAGCTTCCATTTTAAACCAAGGTTGTCAATCTTTGGTTTAGACGTTTCACTTTTACCCCACCGTTCTTTGTCCCCTTCATTTAGAGATAGAGCATGAAAACAGGCGCTTCGCCCCACCAAGTCCGCGCGGACCAGTGATCACCCCGTACACTTGTTCTATACCGACACACTTGGAACAATTCTACAGCAGCCAATTAACCTACAAACCTGCTCGCCTTTGGAGTGCTGGAGGAAACCAGAGCACCCGGAGAAAACCCAAGCGGTCACAGGGAGAACGTGCAAACTCCGTACAGACAGCACCTGTAGTCAGGATCAAACTCTGGTCTCTGTCGCGGTAAGACAGATTCCGCTACACCACTGTGCCGCCCTGATATAAGGGATTTTTTGCCATGCGAACGTCAAAGTTACTACACTTCATTGCAAATTAAATCACCTTGTCTTCGAGTTGATGGTCAGACAAAGGTCTCGAGGAACCGTTTATACCTTATTGACCTTGTCAGTAACCATTCCTTCGAAATTTCGTAAAATGTATTTTGTATTTAAAAATAACAACGTTTCGAGGGCTTTAAGTTCATCAACCTAAAACATCAACATTATGGTTTGATGGACTAGCAATTGTCCATGTATAGGCCACATCTATTATTTTATTCTTCAAGGAAATCATCTCCATCTTCCTCAATACGCGGGAGTTTGGTGCTCAACATAAATAGACCGAAGTTATACACTGGCCGTGAATTATGAAGGACGCAAAGTTGAGTGATATATTTTACTTTTACTTAATTAAACCCTGCCTATAAATATACATACTGTGCGTCAAGCAGGTTCCAACGAAGCCCGCCCACTGCCCTTTGTTTAACGAATTTCAGGTCAAAAATTAACAGGGTCAAAATTATTCATAGGGAGCTCTCTTTACCGTCCAGGTGACGTTCGTTTCTTTCCTCATCCGGAGTTGCTGACGAAACGCTCGCCTCTATAAACCAATGTGAAAAGTGCCCGCTCAGGACGGTCCAGAGAACCGCGGTCGCTTTTGGTCTTGATGTACCTTCTCCTGACAGGAGTCGTACGTAGCACGTTGCGTCTTGAGTTTGAAGGCAAGGTAGGTCGAATGACTGGGCGCCACTGTCACAGAGAGAGCTTATTCAGATAATGTATGGATGTGTTTGTAATATATTGGTGCGTTGTTCCCAGTGGTGTCGCGTCCATGAGGTACGAAAGAACCCCAGGCTGAGAATACAGCAAGTGAAGGTGTGTCCGTGCATGGGTGTTTGCTCTGGTGTTGATACCGGCGTGTAGCAGGATCCTTCCATTGATCAGTCTCAGCATCGCTCTGTGGTACTGTCTCCAACACGCCAGGGTAACACTGTGTTACAAGTGCTTTAAGATCTCTTTACGTTCTTTCCTCGTCACCAGCGAGATGAACTGTCCAAATATTGTGATCATGGAACTGCGGGAGGAGGACATTTGCAAGTAAAAGTAGAAATTGCTTTGGAGTCAAAGTTAGGGGGTGGGGGGGATTGGACGTAAACTTCGATTATGCATCGTCTGAGGAAGGGTCTGTAACGTGACCCTTAGATGTCCAAACCACTCACCTGTGCTGAATGTTTAACGTGTGCAAACAAACAAACATACGGTCCAAGTTTACATGAAAGTAAACTGACCAGTCCAGGCTAGAGACGTATAACTCAACTATGTAGTTACTGTCAAGGCACTGTTCAATTGTTGCATAGATAGGGTGGACGGGGCCTGCCTCCGCCGCCCTCTACACCAGACAGCGATGGAGGCAGGTTCTCTGGATACTTTCAAGAGAGAGCTAGATAGGGCTCTTAAAGATAGCGGAGTCAGGGGATGTGGGGAGAAGGCAGGAACGGGGTACTGATTGGGGATGATCATCCATGATCACATTGAATGGCAGTGCTGGCTCGAAGGGCCGAATGGCCTACTCCTGCACCTATTATCTATTGTCTATTGTCTATTGACAGCCAGAACTTTTTCCCCAGGGTGGAAGTATCAAATACTAAACGATATACGTATACTTCAGCTTTAGAGTTACCGGCAAGGCACTGTTCAATTGTCTTATGGATACTGTAGGAAGGAACTGCAGATGCCGAAGATAGACACAAAAAGCTGGAGTAACTCAACGGACAGGCAGCATCTCTGAATGGTGATGTTTTGGGTGGAGACCCCTCAGTCTGAAGAACGGTCTCGATTTGAAACGTCACCCATTCCTTCTCTCCAGAGATGCTGCCTGTCCCGCTGAGTTACTCCAGCATTTTGTGTCTATCTTTTATCTTATAGATAGGACAGTCAGAACCTTGTCCCCAGGATGGTAACAACAAATACTAGGCGGCATAGTTTTTGTAAACCAGCATCTGCAGTTTCTTGTTTAGTTTTTTAGCTTTATGGTGAGTGGGACATAGTTTAAAGGAGACCCAGTGTGGTTTACATAGTGGGTGGTGGGTGCCTGGAACGCACTGCCAGGGGTGGTGGTGGAGGCAGATACGGTAGTGGCGTTCAGGAAGATTTTGGATAGGCACATGCGAATGAAGGGGATGGAGGATTGTGGATTATGTGCGGGCACTAGGAATTTGGCTTGGAATCATGTTCGGCACAGACTTTGTGGGCCGAACAGCCTGTTGCTGTGCCGTACTATTCATTGGGTAGGGAGGAACTACACAATGCTTGTTTTCACCGAAGTTAGGCACAAAAAGCTGGAGCAACTCAGCGGGTCAGACAGCGTCCCCGAAGAAAAGGAATAGGCGACGTTTAGGGTTGAGACCCTTCTTCACACTCGTACTGTACTGTTTTCTATACTCAATGTTCCCCGGTAAAAAGCTACGCCGCCGGCCTTTCTCCGGGTTCTATGGGTCGAAGAAATTGACACGTTTTGGGAAAGAAACGATGATCACGCGGATTGCCGAGAGCGAAGGAGAGCTTCATCCCCGTGAAGCGAACGCGGAGATTGGTGCTGCGAGTGCGAGCAACCTTCCCCAAACAATGAAGGATTCGCTCAGTGGTCTCAGGCGCCCGAGCAGCCAATCTTCACAAAGCGCCGCGCTTCACTCGCCCTTCAACTGGGTGGCTGGCTGTGTGTTCACAAGCCCCTCACTCCTGAGGAGACGTATTGACGACGGCGTTTAGCTGCGGATTTCCGTGCTTTAGAACCGCCGGGGCGATTTGCCACATCCGAACATTGTTGGCCCCAGTTTATTTAGGAGAAATAACCTATTGAACCCAGTCCGCGTTGGAATTCGCTCAACCCTAGCTACCATCAAACCAGGTTACTTGTCTATCGGAGTGTTTCACCTGTCTGTTTTATATTACTAATTCATTCATTACCAGTAACACAAATGTTGTGCATGTTTCTTACTATTCCAGGTTTCCAAGGATTAACAGCCGTATTGCTGCCTTCGTTTCAAGAGGAAAATGACAGTTCACGTCGATGGGATCGTAGCGATCGTTATCTTTTACATGCTGATCTTAATTGTTGGATTATGGGCTGCTTGGAAAAGTAAAAACTCGCCCACGTTAGGGACCATGGATCGGAGTGAAGCCATCATGATCGGAGAAAGAGATATCGGATTACTGGTCGGTGGCTTCACTATGACCGGTAAGTAGCTACTGGCTTTTCATTCCGCGTTAAATTGGAGATACAAGATATTGCATGTTCTTGAATCTGGAGCAAAAAGCAAACTGCTGGAGAAAACTCAACGGGTCAAGCAGCTTCGATGGAGGCTGAGGGGCGGTTCGCGATCCCGAGTGGAGACCCTGCATGGGGACCGAAACGTCGACCATTCCTTTCTTTCCACAGAAAGTGGTTGACTTTCCCGGGACTGACATATATGATCAAAGAATGGGTCGACCGGGCTTGTATTCACTGGAATTTAGAAGGATGTGAGGGAATCTTATAGAAACATATAACATTCTTAAGGGATTGGACAGGCTAGATGCAGGAAAAATGTCCCCGATGTTGGGGGAGTCCAGAACCAGGGGTCACAGTGTAAAAATAAGGGGTAGGGAATTTAGGACTGAGATGGGGGGAAACTTTTTCACCCAGAGAGTTATGAATCTGTGGAATTCTCTGCCACAGAAGGCAGTGGAGGCCAATTCACTTGATGTTTTCAAGAGAAAGTTAGATTTACCTCTTAGGGCTAACGGAATCAAGTGACATGGGGGAAAAAGTAGGAACGGGGTACTGATGTTGGATGATCAACCATGATCTGAAGAAGGGTTTCGGCCCGAAACGTTGCCTATTTCCATCGCTCCATAGATGCTGCTGCACCCGCTGAGTTTCTCCAGCACTTTTGTCTACCTATGATCATATTGAATGGCGGTGCTGGCTCGAAGGGTCGAATGGCCTACTCCTGCACCTGTTTTCTATGTTTGAATGTTTCTATGACTTGCCGAGTTCCTCCAGAAGTTTGTTTTTGATCATGCTCGTTTAGTTGCTCGGGAATAGTCTCGCTATCACTCAGCCGGTTCGAGCGCATTTGCGTTGAAAGCGGAGGATAACGTTCACCAAAGATAACTCAGTGGGTCAGACTGCATCTCTGGAGGAAAAGGATAGGTAACGTTTTGTGTCTGGACCCTTGTTCACCAGTGGTGCAATGAAAACTCCGCTGTTAATAGGGAAGGTCGGACTTTGAAGTCCATTCGTAATGAGCTGCTGTGTTAAATGCAAAAAATAACCAGAATGGCTCGCTGTTCCATTAATCTCCTGTCTACCACATTGTATGTAGGAAGGAACTGCAGATGCTGGTTTACACCGAAGATGTATTATCTCTGCCTGACCCGCTGTGCTAGCGGGTTTGTATCTATCTTCTAGCACATAGTAGATGCATGAGACTACACATGATGGAATCTTGAGCAAAAATCTAAGTGCGGGAGGAACTCGGGTGGTCAGGCAACATCTACGAAGTGAAATGGACAGACGACGTTTCGGATCTGGAGCACTTCTCCCGACCCGAAATGTCGTCTGTCCATTCCCTCCACAGATGCTGCCTGACCAGCTGAGTTCATCCAGTACTTTGTGTTTTTTTGCTCCAGCCCATTGGAGTTTGGTCGAAGTGAGAACGTTGTCAATCGCCGTGGCCCAACATTTGAAAATAGATTCAGAAACAAAAACAAAATGAAGCAGGACTATTACCACGGTTCTGGAATTGCCGCACATATTGATCCCCATAATTCTAGTTTCCCCACCAGTAGTCCAAGCAAGGTATATGTAACGCAAGCTTCATTGCAGAAGTTAATAATGGGCGAATTAGAAAAACTGTATCTCTCCCTTCGCTCCACCCATTGTTCTTGAGTTTGGCTTGATTGTATTTATGTGCAGTATTTCTGATTTGATTGGATAAGTGCAAAATAAACCTTTTTACTGTCCCTCGTACAAATTACAATAATAAACCTAAATGTAACAAAGAAGAACTGCGGATGTTGGTTTATACCAAAGATAGACACGAAATGACGGTGTAACTCAGCGGGTCAGGCGGCATCTGGCTGATTGGGGATGATCAGCCATGATCACATTGAATGGCGGTGCTGGCTCGAAGGGCCAAATGGCCTAATCCTGCACCTATTGTCTATTGTCTATTGTCATCTATGGAGAAAATGGATAGGCGACCTCAGGACGGGACATTTCTACATACTTCTTCATTCCGAAGGGTCCCGACCATTTTTTTTCCAGAGATGCTGCCTGACTCATTGAGTTACTCCAGCATTTTGTGTCTATCTTTAATAATCAAGCTAACCCTCTTTTATTGATGTTGGCGCTGCAACTGGAATTATAAGACCCCACCCTTCGCCACCACCCCTGGAGTACTAATGCTGTTGAGCTAATCTGTCACTGTACATTCATTAACCAAATGTTTTTTTTCCGAAACAGCGACCTGGGTTGGAGGTGGATATATCAATGGCACGGCGGAAGCGGTGTATGTCCCTGGTTACGGATTGGCGTGGGCACAGGCTCCATTCGGATACGCGCTCAGTTTAGTTGTAGGTATGAACCGACTCTTTGGGGAATTGTACAATTAAAATGAACAACAGGCTTCAACAATCCCTGCAAAATCCACACCGCCAACGCCCCTCGCCCACAGTCACTATGTTTAGCAACCCCCATTGTGGAGAAGCTGACGGTTCCAGTCAACAATCATTTCAAAACGCTACAGGCAACCTTCCAATACCAACTAGAATCAATAGAACCGGTTAACACATAACAATATTTAGCCATGCAATGATTTTTAACAGGCAAGGTTTCATGTCAGTTTTGAAAATATGGACACAAATTTGATTGCCGCTTTCTAAAAAATTCCATGGGTTACTAAATGGACAGTTTTGTTGAAGAGCGCAAACGATGCGTGTGGATTTGTCTATAAACGTCGAATAATGTTATCCATATGCTGGAAACCCAATAATATTTACACGGTTTGTGCAAACCGCTTATAATTTCATGCTACAAAATAATCATATTTGAGGATTTTTATTAACCATCGTGTAATAATGACGTGGTTTGGGCCTTATCCACGAACTTACCGCTGTACGTCTATCATCTGTGGATCTTGTCACTTTAGGTAATATTTATTGTAGCGTCTCTCGTTGTCTAATAGCATTCGTGATAAGGTGCAATGTTTAAGAACCCTATGATTTGCAAAGTGAGGATAAAGAACATTGATAGAGATTAGAAACGAGGAACTGCAGATGATGGTATGCAAAGGAAGACACAAAGTGCCGGAATAACTCAGCGGGCCAGGCAGCATCTCTGGGGAGCATGGATAGGCGATGTTTTGGGTCTGGCCACTTCTTCGGAAAGGTATTAAATGGAAGTAGGCAAAACGTATGTGGAACTAAACGCAAGTGCGAGGCAGGATCTAAATCGTATAAAATACGTGGAATATAGTTTCACCCTGAAATTAAATAACATCGAAAATTATGACATAACCTAGACAAATATCGTCCATATTATAATATTGGTATCGTTTTTATTTGTGAATGGGCGCGCAATAAATACGAACGGCAACTGTACAGCAGATCAGAGAGCATCTGTAGCTGTCTCAAGTCCATGGTGGACTGACATCAGCGTTGTTGCTCTCTCTTAAGGCCGCTTTGCCTTCAAATAAATGATATTTTTGCTACTCAAATAAATGCTTTTTTTTGGATTGTAACATGAACAGGGGAAGGACGAAGGGCATGAGTCAAGAGTGTTTTTATTGTCATATGTCCCGAAACGGAACAATGACATTCTTACTTGCAGCAGCACAACAGAATATGTAAACATAGTAC